>NW_016803584.1:99301-117141 GCF_001698545.2 Rhinopithecus bieti
TGATGGGGTGGGGAGGGGGGCCTCTATCAGGAAATGGAATAGGCTTCAATCAGCATGTAAGTGTGTGTGGGGTAGGGTAAGGTGGAGCAGACTTGGAAAGCATAATTGAATTCAGTCTGGACTGGAATACAGTCCAGAAGTGGGATGGCAAATAGATTTCTTCTTGCATGCCAAGCCCTGTTGACTGGAAACGGCTGCTGAGAGTGTATTCAGAGGATGCAACTGGGTCCAGAGAAAAAGGCCACTCCACAAAGGCTGTCATGGACCCCGGTGGGGGATTGGTAGGCGAGTGTTGGCCTAATCTTTATAGGTGGAAGAAGTGCAGGTCAAGAGATAGGGTTTCTAGTCTGAGGTTTACATCTAAGTAGTCTTGTGACCTTAGCAAGTCACCTACCTGTTCTCTGCTGTGGAATATGAATCTTTATCTATAAGATGATGTCTTAGTTCAGCTCTCCTAGCAGCAGACCCTGAAACAAGGATTCAGATACAAGCAGTTTATTTGGCAGGTTTTATTAGTCAGGATTCTCCAGAGAAACAGAACCAATAGGAAAAATATATATATACACACACAAACATATATGTGTATGTATATATATACACTATATATATGTATATATAGTTGACCTTTGAACAATGATGCAGTTAGGGGCACTGACCCTGCATACAGTCAGAAATCCATGTATAACTTTTGACTCCTCAACAACTTAACTACCAATAGCCTACTGTTAACTGGAAACTTTATGGATAACATAAACAGTCAATTAACACATACTTTATATGCTATATATATTATATACTGTATTCTTACAACAAAGTAAGCTAGAGAAAAGAAAATCTTATTGAGGAAATCATATGGAAGATAAAATTAATTTGCTATTCATTAAGTGGAAGTTAATTGTCATAAAGATTTTCATCCTTATTGTCTTCATGCTGAGTAGGGTGAGAAAGAGGAGGAAGAGGAGGAGTTGACTTTGCTGTCTCAGAGGCAAAAGAGATAGAAAAGGTGGAAAGGGAGGCAGGCACACTTGGTGTAAATTTTATTGATGTAAATTTTATTGGTGTCAATTCATCCTTATGTAAGTGGACCTGTGCACTTGAAACCCATGTTATTCGAGGGTAAACTGTGTGTGTGCATCTATATATGCACACACAAGCATACACACCACATGGTATATATACAACTATATCTATACACACGCACATACACACACATATGTATATGTGTGTATATAGGTGTGTGTGTATATATGTATATGTATATACATGTGTGTATATGTGAGAGAGAGAGTGTGAGATTTATTTTAAGGAATTAACTTATGCCAGGTTTTGGGGCTGGAAAGTCGAAAATCTGAAGTGCAGGTCAGCTGGAAACCCAGAGAAGAAATGATGTTGCAGCTCAAGTCCAAAGGCAGCTAGGAGTCAGAATTCCTACTTTCTTGGGGGACCTCGGACCTCAGTCTTTTTCTCTTAAGGCCTTTGATTGGATGAGGCTCACCTACATTATTGAGGGGAATCTGCTTGACTCAAAGAAAGCCTACTGATTTAAATGTTAATTGCATTCAAAATAAATTTTCACGGTAACATCTAGACTGGTGTTTGACCAAAAGCATCTATACTGGTGTTTGCCTAGCCAAGTTGAAACATAAAAACAACCCTTACAGAGGTGACCTCAGGAAACACTGGTAGAAGAATGAAGAAATGATACAGGGAAGGGAAAGTAGACAATGAAGTGTGTGTTGTCAAGTGAGTTACCACTGTGGACAAATTGAGCTGAATCCTTGTGGAGAACTCTGGATACCTGATATAATTTGGCTGTTTCCCCACCCAAATCTCATCTTGAATTGTAATTCCGACAATTCCCACATGTCATGGGAGGAACCCAGTGGGAGGCGATTGAATTACGGGGGAGGGAACTGTTCCACATGGAACTGTAAGTCCAATAAACCTCTTTCTTTTGTAAGTTGCCCAGTCTCGGGTATGTTTTTATCAGCAGCATGAAAATGGACAAATACAATACCAGGGTAGAATACATGCCTCAGAGTCACCCTGCTCACAGTATGAAGGAATTGGGCCATTAATCCACTAACTTCCATTACTCAGTGTTCCAGAGCTGCTTACAGTGTGGAGGTCAATTCCTCATCCTACAGGGATGCTATGTGAGCAGGTGAAGCCGACACTAGTGGTCAGAGACAGTGTCTAGGCAGAGACTCACATACTGACAGTCAGAAATTGGGCCAATGTATATGGAAATGGCAAGGGCTAAGGGACACGGGTGGGACACAGAAAGTGTCTACAAAATAGAGAAAAACATGTATTCTCAAACTTCCTTATTGAGTATTTCACTTCTAACAGTAAGATGAGAAAACAGACGTGAAAATACTGGAATTTTAGCTTTTATAAATGAGATATTACCATTTAAGTAAAAAAGACTATTTCAAAAGCTAGAATTTCAAATTAACATAAATACCCTATTTCATGAATATTCCATTTAATCAAGATTTTGCTGACAAATGCCATGTGAGGCTAATTTCTATTCATCTTTCCAATCTTAGTGAGGATGTCATATTTTCCAGGAAGCTTTCTCTGTCACCTCTAGCCATGTCAGGTTCTATGTTATACTCTCTCAAACTTTCACGGTAACATCTAGACTAGTGTTCTTTTATTTTCTCAAAGCCCTCTGTTCTTTTATTTTCCTTCAGAACATTTCCCAGCTCCCTGAAGGAAATGACTATATATTTCTTGTTTATTAATAATTCCCCAACACCTAGCAGAGTACCTAGAACATGGTAGGTGCTCAATAAATATTTGATTAAAAAATTAAAGAGATGTGGCAGAAAACCTTTCTTGAAATCCATAATGAATTACTGACTACTGTAAAATAAATTCAAAACATGACTCATACTACAATCAGAAAGTATCTTTAGGAAACTAAGTGCCTTAATGAAGAGAAAAGAATGACTTTTTATCAATACGGCAATTATTCATAAGTAAATAGGTGCTTTTAAAGCACTTGAGGAAAAGTACTTTCTTAAGTAGATTGTGTGACCCCTGAAAGTATGTTTACACTACTAATTTCAGTGGGAAACCCTTTCATCATAGTCTATTAGTTGGTATGAGTTACATTATGCTGTGGTAACAAACAACCCCACACATCTTAGTGGTGTAACATGACAAAGTTCTACTTCTTATTCACATGATTTCTCCAAAGCAGATCAGCAGGGGGCTTCATTCCTCACACTCATTCAGGAATTCAGGCTGGTAGAGGCCCTCTTGTCAAAATTTGCTTGCACAATCACCATGGTGGGAACAAGGAACATGGAGAATTATGTGCTGCCTTTTCAAGTTTCTGCCAGAAAGTGACATGGTCATGCTATTATCCATACTTAACTTCTGGAGGTCAGGTTCCCAGAAGGAGTACCAGAAATATTTAGTAAATAGCCTTAATGGCATAGACCCCAAAGGTAAATTCCAGGCTAGGCTGTGTCTTATATCACAAGCTCCAAAATCATAGAATATACACAAATGAGGTTTGGCTGATTTCATCAGTATATCAGAGTCTCCCAATCAGAGATAAGATCTCTTGCTGTAAGTAGAGGTCATAAGAATCAACGCATGTTGGAGGAACTGAGCCATCTGCAGAAGTGTCCCATCCTCTCACAGGACCTATAAATGTGCTGCAGGTAAAGGCTTCAGAAAGCACTGGGTATAATGAGGGTGACAAGAGTTTTTCCTCAGTGCCTCATTATATTAAAAAAAATTATTTTATAAATGGAACGAGTGAAGCAACTTCTGCATTTCATCCTCTTACAGGTAATTGAGAGAATAATACACTCTAACACACCCCTGGTATTAGGAGACACTGTATTATTCTCTCTTCTTAATTACTTGTAAGAGGATGAAACATCATCTATGATTGTCATGTTACCTGCAGTAAACTCCTCCCCACATGGAGGGACCATAAGCTCCTGTCCCATGGAGGTTTAACCTGCCATATGCATTCCTTTAGCTAAAGAATGTGAGTGAATATAACCCACTACATCCCAGTAGAAGCTTTAAGAGCCATTGTGGGTTTCTGCCAGAATTCTTTCTCTTTCCCTCTGCCAGAAATAAGAACATCATCTCCCAAAGGCAGACTGCATCATTCAGGCTGGGTCCTGGAATGAGAATACACATGGAGCAGAATTGACCCAAACCAGTGACCTATACTGTATATGAGAAATAAATGTTTGCTTTGTAAGCCACTGAGGTTTTGGGGTTGTTTGTTACTGCAGAAAAGCTGACCAACACACTAAGGAATGATGGCACCTCAACGAAAAATAAAAGGATCTTTGGTCTAGGAAAGCTTTTAATACTCCCCTGTAGTATGCACAGGGAGGCCCCAGAAGGAAGAATGTAATGAGAGGAGTTGAGATAAAGAAGAGTTCAATCACTACATGTAATAAAGGAACTGAGGAACTTGAGGAGAATTTTCAATTTTCAATTTTCTCCTGGAGCACGGGTTGGTAAACTATGGCCCAAGGGCCAAATGTAGCCCACCACTTGCTTTTGTAAATGAAGCTTTATTGGAACACAGCCATGTCAATTCCTTTATGCATTATCTTTGGCTGCTTTTGCTCCATAAAAGCAGAGTTCAGCAGTGATGACAAAGATCTTATGGTGTGCAAAACATAAAATATTTACTCCTTTGCCCTTCACAGAAAAAGTTTGCTGACAAATGTCCTAGACAGTGGATGAGATGGGGCTCTGAAATTTGTACAAGAGGAGAGGTAGGAAAACGATTTCTATGGAGAGAACAGACACAAGCAACAAGAGAGGAGATTGGAGTCTAAGAAGAAAGATACCCGAAGACAAATATTGTGGTAGGTAAACCAAGGAGCTTTGAGATGTCTAATCTTCAATTCTGCATTGTTCCCTTTTCTGTTCTGTGCAGTAATTCCCTTCCACTATCCCCAAGTCTTAAGTAAGTCTGTTACATAGAGTATTCCAGTGCATGGGGTGTCTGGAGGAAGGAAGGAAAGAGGGACTGTTACAGATGTTGCAAAGCAGGAGAAACTAGGATAATAACTGCCCTTTCTTACCTCTTGATGATTCCTTAACCCTCAGTTTCATCTCCTTGACAGACTGAGTTACTTGTCGCCGTTTCTTACTCCTTCTTATTCCCTGTTAATCCTTCCTGGCTTTTGCTCTTTTAACAAGTTTGTGTTATTGTTGAGGTCATATGAGGTGCAGCTGTCCTCCTCAGTCAGGAAGGGCAGATTAGTAGTCTCTCAGCAGTCCTGAGCTCACATTCCCCCAATAACAACCATTGGTCCTTTGAGTAACCTCCTACAATTCTTGGGGAGCAATGCAGATTTTTGCTTTCAGAAGGCTCTGGAATGGGTCAGAACAATAGGCAAATTAACTTCACTTCAAGACTGCTGGATAGTCAAGGATGAAAATTAACTCCCTATTTTCCATTACAAATTATGTTCATTCATCTTATCTAGGAGAGCTCTTTAGAGATTCTTTATTGATGTCAAAGGGCAAAGTAAAGATTCTCTAACAATGAAGTGCTGGCAGCATTGAGATGTCCTGAATTTGGATGCAATCCTCCTCCCCCAAGATCTAATTCATGGAGGGAAATTAAAGCTTACAATTAAATCTTCTTATTTTTTAGAGTTAAGACCTAAAGAAGTTAAGGTCTAAAACTGAAATATCTTCTTATAAGTGAAAGTCAAAAGCTTAGAATTTCTATGTCCAAAGAAATTAAAGTCCAAAATGTATGATAATGCTGTATTCCGCTCTGTCTTAGCCACAGGGATTCTCAATGTCTGGGTAGAGTGTGGCCTTCTTCAGCAGCAACTGCCTGGGTTGTCTCTCATGTGGCTATGCCGGTCTTCTACTTCCCCACAGCTGAGACTCAGCCTTTGGACCATTGCCATCAACTCCTATCACTGCACCCTGCTCCACTCCAAATGACCTTGTCACAATATACAATGGACACTTCTCAGCCCTTATTTAAGTAAATGACACCAGCATCGCACAGATGAGGAGGATGGTTCCCTGCCCTGTCAACAACTGTTCACCCCTCAGACCCACCTCCACCCCACATACAGATATCAGATTCCAGAACAACCACAGAAACCGAACCTGAAAAACAGACCCCAAATTGTATTACACATTTGGAAACATTAGTCGGTTTACTTCTTGTGAGAAGGGAGACTTGGCACTGACGACTCAGGTATTCCAAGTCTTCACTAAAATCACATAGATAGAAGGGATATCAGTGTTCATCCAGTGAGGGCCTGCCATCAGGTGGCTGACTCTCTAGAAGAGATGGCCAGTGAGTCCCTTTTTAAGGATGAAGGAATAATAACATTCCTGGATGATCCATTTCTTCCCTTCAATATGCTTTATTATCCTGTTTCTGCTAAATACAGCTTTGCCTTCTCTTGTTCGGCCAGACTCCCATTTTAAACGACTAAAGTGGTAACTTAATGTTATTGTTTCTATGTTAGTGCAATGGGAAGAAAGCCACTGGATTGGCAGCTACTGACTTGTGCAATGATCCTGAACCAGTCATTCCACCTCTTTGGCCCTCATTTGCCATATCAAAATGGAGAAGGGGTTGCACCGGCTGATCTTGGAAAGTCTCTGTAGTCCTAGTCTTCTAGGGGTTGGCCTGATATTTACAAAAACAAACCAACCAACCAACAAACAAAAAAACCCTTGCTAGCCAGACTTTGCTCATGGAGACACTGCAAATTCTGCCTGGTCTAGAGAACTTTTAGAATAGGTGAATCTTCAAAGTACATTTTGCTTATGATTCAAATACGACAAAGACTTCAACTTTAGATGATATGCCTTTGTATAGATCCCATTATGGAGAGCAATCTGCTGGAGTTTTTCAATTATGGATGCAGTTTATTGATTTTTCCCAGCCTGAAGAATAGGGAGAAGATTCTAAGATTATGCTCATCTTTTTGGTTCAGGTGACTAGGTACACGGTGGGGCCAATCTGTGAGACAGAGGAAAAAGAAGGAGGAGGTTTAGTGGGAAGATGATGTTTTGGATACATTGAGTTTGAGGTGCCTATGGGATATATCTGTGGAGATATTCCACATCCATTAGAAAATATTGTATTTTTAAAGAAAATCATGGTCATTTTCATAATCTTCATTCTCATGCCTATTCTATAACATTTCTCCCATATGGCAGATAATTTGTAAGTATTTTTTCCATTTGAGAGATAAACAGGCCAAAGAGGCTAATTTAAAAGAAATTAAATGATGGATGGAATAGTGACTTACAAACATTAAAGTGCTGTGCACATGAGGAGGCTTATAATTTCCTACAGGTCCATGAGAAAGGGATCACTGAGCTCAGATTAGATTCTGGCATTTTTGGGCATTTGTTCCTCTGTTTCTCCAGGAATTACATCATGCATCTATACGTTAATTCATTCCTCAAATCAGCTAACTAATCAACATTTGTTGAGCAGCTATGTGTGTTAAGCAATATGCTCAGTACTGGGTTAATGAAGAAGACAATTTTTGTTCTTGAAGAACTTTCATCTGAGAGAGGAAGGCAGACCTATAAATGATAAGATAGTGTGGCAGGTACTATTATGGGGGTAGAACAGTGGGACCTGACATAGTCTTGGGGTTTAGGGAGGGCTTCCCTGAAATAATATTAAGACCTGGAAGAAAAAGTCAGACAAATGGTGGAGGCCAATGGTGGTTATGTGGCAGTGAGACATTGTGTGTGCAAAGCCTTGTGACAGAAGATTTCATGGATAACCAGTATGGGTGGATGCGGAGTGAGGGAATAATGGCATGCAACAAGTCTGGGGAAAAAGAACAGGGTCTGGGTCATGTGTGATCTTTTAAGACATTTGTTCTAGTTATCTATCACTGCATAACAAACTACCCCCAGACTTAGTGGCTTAAAGCAACCATTTTATTTTGCTCATAATTTTATGAGTCAGAAATCTGGGAAGAGTGGCTGGTTTGTTTGCCTGTGACCCACATGGCATCACCTTGTGGTGGATAGGGCTGGAGAATCCACTTTTCAGTTGGCTTCTTTACTCACATATCTGAAATTTCAGGATTCTTTGACCTCTGTCTCCACACTGCATTTTACCCTGCGGTGGCCATCTCAGGACATTTGACCTTTTTATATGACAGCTGGCTTTCTCCAGAGTGAGCTCTCTAAGAAAGCTGGGCAGACAGTGACACAGCTTCAGAAGTCCCAGAACATCACTTCTGCCACGTTCTATTAATTCAGCAAGTCAATAAGTCCAGGCCAGATTCAAGGGGAGGGAAAGTAGATTTCACCTCTCAATGAGGTTGGGTGGGGGTGGGGTTGCAAAGAATTTGCATCCATCTTTATTCTGTCACACCATGATAAAGAGTTTCATATTTGTCCCAAGTGCAATGGACTTATTGTGGTGTTTTAAGAATGAGGATGACAGGATGATCAGATAAATTTTAAATATATCTCTTTAGCTTCAGAGTGGGGCATAATTTGGAAGGAGAATTGAGATAGGTGGAAAAGAGACCAGTTAAGAAATTTTTGAAGAGGGCAGGCTAGACTTGGTGATAAGATGGTGGCAGTGATGTCAGAGAAAAGTGGAAGAATGTCTTTTAAAATTTCAGGAGGTAAAATCAACAACATTGATTCAATAAGGGAGATGAATGTTCTTTTCATGTTATGCTGGTGCAGTGTTTTTTCTTTTATTCATTTATTTATTCTTTCTTGTCGATCCATGTATTCACTGAAATACATTCACTGAACAGTGACAATATTAATGCGATCTTTCAGGAACTGTGCTCTGTACTATAGGAGAGACCAAGAGGTTTCTGCTCTCAGGGACCTCAGTGCAGTGTTAGAACTCGTTCACAGTTTCAATCAACTATATAATAGCAATATCGATCAACCATGTGTTGACTCTTTATACTGTGCCAGCCACTTTACATATTCAGTAGCCCTTTGTTCTTTGCATATGTATTTATTTAATATGTGGTTTCAGTGACTGTTTAATAACATGTAGCCATTTGTAACTGATGGAGGCACTGGGAGGTTGGTGTGTGGGAAGAAGTCTACAGCCCAATACCCAGTATCTTCAGGTTCACGTGGTTTTGATCTCCATCCATCGCTGCCACAGAAGAAGCTCTAATTTGGGATCCAAAAGTGCCCATGAAAATTTCCAGAAATACTTCGTTTCATGGGGAGATTTGTATTATGTATAGTCTACTTTAATCCCTAACTCTGCGAATAGGTTCCCATCATTACCTCTAACTCTCCACTCTCCACTCTGCTCCCAGAGACCAGACCTATGAATAGGCTCTTGCGCAGGATGTGACTGATTCACTGGGTAGGAGGAGGTGACTCTTTCTCCTTCTTTATCCCAAGAACACACTGCAGCTATTTCGCAGCTTAAATAAAGAATAAAGGGTGTTCATTCCCACAAGCTTCTAGTGGATTTGGGACAATAATTCTGGGCCTCCCAGCAGTAATGGACCTCTTTCTTTGGAATCTAGACCCCAATTGGCCTAGCTGCTGAGAGTTCTGGTCAACCTATCTCCCCTCAGTCTCCATTCGGTGCCTCAGTACCACTTTCTCCTCTCTTCTCTCGATGCCCTGAAACTTTGGTATTTAGAAATTAAACCTTAGTAATGCAGTTTGGTAACAACCAGACTGAGGTGGATTCAACCCAGTGACCTCAAGAGGAAAGAATTTTTTAAATGATTTTTTTCCAGGTTTTCAAAGAAGCTGGTACTGTACTTTTCATTTCACACATCACAAATTTACATCTTCAAAAGCTAGAAAATATCAACACCTCAGAAAAATATGGTGCAAAATATGTGGACATCTGCTCACCTGAAGCAGCAGTAATCACAGAGAAAATTGTAATCCCCTGGACTAGACCAGCATTAGGCTTTAGTGCCTAGGACCTGACTTAGGGCCATCCTCAACCATCTTAGTTCTATATAACATAAAAGTCCAGCCAGCACATTCCCCGAACTAGGCTGCTGGTAAAACCAGAGACTTGTTTCAACAGAAAGTCAACAATGAAGCCGTTGTGTTTCATTGGAGTGAGACAGGATTGGAGGAGCTAAGCTTCCCACTGTGGTTTAACACCTTCAATGGGGCCTTCCTCTCCAGCCCAGCCCTGTTGGGGTAGGAGTCAGGATTCGACAGGTATTTCCTAAGGGCCCTTTTCACTGTTCCCTCTCAACGTGTGCATTCACGGCCAGGTCATTTATCCTGCCTGCCACCTTGGGCTGATGAAAATGTTGCTTTGAGTTATGGCAGGAGCACTTCCTCAGAAAGTTGGGGACCCCAAGTGAGTTCTGTCCCTAACTTTTCTCTATGGAAAGTTTTTTTTTATTGTTTATGGTCTGTGAATTTTGGATGGCAGCCAATGCTGAAGCCAAGAGGAAGGCTGTCTCTGTGGGATGTTGCCTGCATCCACCACCATGGTAAGCACGTGATGTTGTCATCAGTATATTTGGCTCTAATGAAATGCTTTCTTTGTCTAAGAGGACATCCGTTTGCATGTTTATACATTATCCTATGCTGTTAATTGGCAATCATGTTTTTATTTAATTATTATCAGATTAATGTAACCTCTTTTTAAGCCCTAATACATCACATGACAAATAAAACTCAGACATTTTTGGGTTGAACAGAACTAGCCTGCCACCAGACCTCTCTTCTAATTCCTGAAATATCAGCCAATTATACCAAGACTTCGCAGTACAAAACCCACAAACTCATCTGTAAGGTGAGGAATTGGTAGCATATAAAAGGATAATTATTTGACTTTGAGGATGAATAAGTGAGGAAAGTGGTAAAATCTTTTATGACAATGTTTAGACATAATCGAAATTATAATAACTGGCTTGGTTTAGGTACTGCATTGCTGCAATTTGGGGGATGCAATGATGATGCCATTTAGACACCTAGGTGCCATCTAAGGGTTATGGTTGGTGGTAAGAAAGGTTTCTTAAGAGCAGCTTCTTGGTTAGATCAACACATTCTAGAGAATGTGGGTTTAACCTTTCTTGAGTAACCTTCTTGGTTAGGTCACCATGTTCTAGAGAAGTGGCTTTAATCTTTCTTGAGTCTTGGACCAATTTGGAAATTTGAGAGAACCTATGGTTTGTCCCACACTCCCACATGCTTATATGCTCATCTACACACATTTATACATATAATTTCAGGGGGGTCCACTGAGCTTCCAAAGTCTTGCCCTAAAGGACCATGAACTCCAGGTTAAAAACTCCATTTCTCAGGCCTGGTTCTTAGTTTTAGACTGTTTTGGGGTGCCAGAAATGAGGATGACTCATGCTAACTGAAATACCAGACAGTAATGAATAAGACAAAATAATTTATAACAAGGCTTCCTTCCCTCTTTCCAATAACCAGAATGCTTTTGTGTTCACTTCTCAATATCCAGAGATATGGGAAATAGAATCATTTAGCCAAATATTACTTGGAGAGGTGAGTGGCCTGAGGGTGAACTTTTTACTCCATCAATGAGGGAACTCAGTGACCTATCCCTGTCCTAGAGTAAAGATCCTCTCCTCAGGGGCCTCCAGATCCAGGATCTCTCTCCCTTAGACAGTACTGGATATACACATGGCAACTTGTGCTTCTTTGAATTCAGTTTTCCATGCTGGTTAGCCCCCTCGATCGATATGTTCTTTCTTTAGACAGTACCTGTTCCCTTAAGCTGTGGAGCCATGTGTGTTTCTTCTAATTTTAAGATGCCCACAATCTTAGCTCCAGAGGTATGGAAGATTCATTAGGGCAGAGATGGACTCAATCTGTGCTTTTCATTGACTCTAGTTGTACCAGGAACTCACATGAAAAGTTGAAGGAGTTCCTGTAAATTTGATGTGGTTTGTGGCAGTCATGTTTTGTTTGTGTCTACCTCAGCCCTGAGCTACAACTTGCACAGGAGAAGGCAGCAGTGGTCCAGGCTGAAAAATTCCCAGGTTTAACTCTCAGTTAAAGTTTTATGTAGTCAGGGAGGCTGTGATTTGCATTTCCCAAAAGACTGGTTCAGAGTATATATTTTAAGGTTGTGTATTCATCCATTAGAGCATATTTCCAGCCTCTTTGCCAAAAAACTATCTTTACAATGTGCCTCCATTCGTGTAAATGTCTGAAGATCCAAGGGGGTTTGAATGGAATACTTGAACGTCAACTTTGTCCCCAAAGTTGGTTAATAATCCTCTTAAAATGTTTATATTTAGGAGTTCTCTGATGGCCAAAACATCCTCATTGGCTCGTGTAATCTAATATGGCAGAAGGACACATCACATATGGCAGAAGGACACATCTCTACCCTAATATGAAAACTGTTGGCCTTTCTTAAACCCTAATGGGGCAAGATTATTTCAGAATGCAAAGTCATCTGGTAGAATTTGCATTGTACCAATGCCTGGGAAAGGACCCACATCCAGTCCAGGCTTTTATTAATCAGTGGGTGAGTTGGACATCTGGAAGGATGATAAGTATCTTAGAACAGTTATTACTTCCCTGTCAAAAGTTTGACAGTTGAGCTGAAACCTAATATTTCTAACAATAATAGCAAAATGTTGCAAACTAATGACTGATCCTGGAGAGAAAGGAGTGTCCACAGCATAGAGCACTCATCGCTGGGGCACTGCCTTGCATTCTCATTCTTTAGACTAGCCTTACACCTCATAAATCTGTCAGTCATTTCAAGTAAAATTTCTGTTTATGTTGTGAAAACTATTTCCAGTGTTTCACATGAACTATCTGGCAAACTGATAAGACAATGAAGGCTGGATTCCAGCCTGGATTCTTGAAATAAGGCAAGAAAATGAGTTTCTATTTTAACCGATAATTTCTTTGCTACCTCTAATGCTGCACACCTATTAAAAAGCTAGTGTCACATTTCCTTCAGTTTGGAGAATTTAAGTTGAATCTTCTCATTTGGGTTGCCATCTGGTGTGCTACTAACAGTCTCCGAGAGTAAGAGGCCATCTGTTAATACTTTTCCAGGAAGCTTTTATAGAGCAGTGAAGTGGCAACTCTCAAAAACACATTGTAATGACTTACATGAACTTGAGTATATGTACAAATTGAGGCTGATATTTTGTTTCTACCAACACTATTTTCTTCCATTGAGGAGGGACAGAGGAATCAAGAAATATATATTTGTATTCAAAAATGTGTATCCCTACCATGTGGAGAGCCATAAAGTTAACAAGTTATTGGCCTTATGGTATTTTAAAAAGTAAGGTTATAAATACATACTGAGAAGTAATAATAATAATAATGATATTGATAGTCATGTATTGACCACTCGCTATCTTCCAACTAATGTGCCAAATGCATTGTCTTATTTTATTTTTACAATGACCCTGATAAATACTTGCCAATATTATACTGTTTACAGATGAAAAAGGATTGGTGCTCAGAGAGGTTAATGACATGTCCCTGCACTGAGGTAGTGGTAGCCAGCACCTGAACACAGTTTTCTTTTCTTTTTTAAATTTTTTTTCTGACTTCAAATCCCGTGCTATTTTTTTTTTTTTTTTTTTTTTTTTGAGACGGAGTCTCGCTCTATCGCCCAGGCTGGAGTGCAATGGCCGGATCTCAGCTCACTGCAAGCTCCGCCTCCCGGGTTTACGCCATTCTCCTGGCTCAGCCTCCCGAGTAGCTGGGACTACAGGCGCCCGCCACCTCGCCCGGCTAGTTTTTTGTATTTTTTAGTAGAGACAGGGTTTCACCGTGTTAGCCAGGATGGTCTCGATCTCCTGACCTCGTGATCCACCCGTCTCGGCCTCCCAAAGTGCTGGGATTACAGGCTTGAGCCACCGCGCCCGGCCAGCCCGTGCTATTCTATATGAGTTATTCTTTCTCACTGTCTTGTGAAACTTGGAACAGTCTGTCTTTTGTAACTAGCTGGATACCAGCTACTAAACTTCCTATCACTAGAAATAAAGGTTTAAATAATTTTGATCAAGGACAGCTGGTGGTTTGCATTAATAACTGTGGGTTAGGTTTTGCTGTAGTTACAAATAACCCCTAAATCTCAATGGCTTACCAAAAAAGAAAAAAAAAAAAGGCAGAAAACAACAACAACAAAAAACCGTATTTTTTGCCCATGCAGCATGCCTGACTCAGGTCACGGGAACTCTGCTCATTGTGATGACTCATTGTGGGAGCCTCCATCCCTACCCAGGCTTCGATGATCACAATGGCACTGGCAACTCCTCACCTCCTCACACATTTCATTGGCCAAAGCAAGGACTTGATCAATCCAAATTGGAAGATTCAAGTTAATTTTTGTAAATGGGCTAGGAAATTTCAATTCTATATGTGCATCCAGCAGGAGAACCACAATATATGGGCCTACTCCTAGTTACTGCAGCAACTAGATCAGTTGATTAAAAGCTGTCTGATTTCTGGTCCTTTGTTCACTGTGGATTTTTCAATTTCAGATTATGATAAATGGTCCTACACCATACTTTTGCATTGCCTGGGCTACAATATATTTTTGTCTGATGGCATTAATTGATCTTTAAGAATCACACATGATTTGAACCAGACTTCTTTCTATCTAGCATCTGTCACATTTCTCTTTTGAATCTATGTTCTATAAACATAGGAAGATACCGGTGCACAAAATCATCCCAGTATCTTTTCATCCAGTTGGAGGTTACTCCAAAGATGATTTCAGGTAGTATAATATAACTGAATTTTCCTTTTGGTCTATGTCATAGTATTTCAATTATGTTTTAAAATTTTGTTTTAACAGGTTTCTATTATATTCAAAATAGACTTTATTTTTGCATTTGAGGTAAATCAGTGATGAAAGTATTTATGTCTTGACATCAACTTTACAAGAGAACTTGAAGAATAGTTTGGACGAGGCTATTGTTTAGGTGTTCCTTCATGTTGGTGGCCACTTCATCAGGCCACTAGGGTGAGTGTACTCAAGGACCCAAAGGTCAGCTTGGCCTTGTTAGACAGTATGACTTTTGGGGCCTTGGCAAACTATTCAGTAATATTTAAAATATCTAGTTTATTTTTGTTATGTTCTTCTTTTACATTTACTGTTTATTTCTAAGATTATAAAAGTAATACATGTTGTCTTAATCTGTTTGTGCCAGAGTACCGCAGACTGCGTAATTTGTAAATAAAAGAAACGTATTTTCTCACAGTTCTGGAGGCTAGAAAGTCCAAGATCAAGGTGCTGGCATCTTTTGAGAATCTCCCTGCTGTATGCTCCATAACACTGTGTACTCACGTGGTGGAAGGGCAAAGAGACAAAAGGGAGCCAAACTTGCCCTTTAATAATGGCATTGATCTATTCATGAGGGCAGAGCCCTCATGACTTAAATATCTTCCATTAGGTCTCATATTCTGACACTGTTGCCTTGAGGGCTAAGTTTCTAACACATAAATTTTGGGAGACACATTTAAACCATAGCATATGTTAATTGTTAAAATTTTGGAAAATATAGCAAAAATGATAAAAAGGAAGAATCACTAATAATCATTAATGATCATATTAAAATAACAACCACTTTTAAAATTTGGAAAATAACTTTTAATACTTTCTGTATGTTCTGCCTATCACTCTCACCCTCCCAACAAATCAGCAGCCCATTTTGTACTGTAGTAGTAAACCTGTAATATTTCTTCAAAGTACTTAAGTCTGTAATTTTAAACAGTATTTATTTGTGTATTTATATGTTTAATGTATCTGCTGCACTAGAATGTAAATACCATGAAGAGAAGTTTGTGTTCTTGTGCCAGATGCTGGCATCTTGATCTTGGACTTCCTGGCTTGTGAGAAAATAAAATTTCTGTTCTTTATAAATTACTGTCTGTAGTGCACTGTTGTAGCAGCACAAACAGACTAAGATAGCATGTATTCCTAGAGCCTATCAGAGTGCTTGCCACACAATAGGCGTCTGATAAATATTTATTAAATAGATGGAATGGACTGCCTGGGGAAGGGGAGGGCTGCCACCTGGGCTGGTTGGACAGCTCAGCCGTTCCAGCCTGCAGGCTTTGGAGAGTCCAAGCCAATAGGGGCAGAGGTGGTTCCCCACCACGACGCAGCTGTTTCGTGGAGGCATGGCCAGACTGCTTCTTTAAGCGGGATCCCCATTCCACTCCTCCTTGTGGGGTGGGTGGGGGGGCCCTCCCATTGGGGCCACCGGTTACCTCGGCTAGTGTCCTCCCTGGGATGGAGTGGCTGAGGGCAGAGCAGGCCACTACCTTGACCATTTGAGCTTCTCAGCTGCTCCAACCTGTGGGCCTTGGAAAGCCCAATTCAAGGACTGAAGGGATCTCCAACACAACAGAGCTGCTCTACCAAAAAGCAGCCAGGCTACTTCTTTAAGCAGATGCCTGATCCCATTCCTCCTGAATGGCTGAGACCTCCCAACCAGGGTCTCCAGCCACCTCCTTCATCCCCCCCCTGGGATGAAGCTTCCAGGGGAAGGGGCAGGCTGCCATCTTTGCTGTTTCGTAACCTTCATGGGTGATACCTCCAGTCACGGGAAAAATTAAGGCAACCAGCATCTGGAGCAGACCCCCAGCAAACTACAGCAGCCCTATGGGAGAGTGGCCTGACTATTCAAACAAACAGAAAACAAGCAAAAAAACCCCACAAAAACCCCATCCAAAGTTCAGCAACCTCAAAGATTGAAGGTAGATAAGCTCACAAAAATGAGAAAAAATAAACATGAAAATGCTGAAAACTCAAAAGCCAGAATGCCCCTTTCCTCTAAATGACTGCAACACCTCTCCAGCAAGAGCTCAGGACTGGGTTGAGCCTGAGATGGTTGAAATGACATAAGTAGGCTTCAAAAGTAGGTAATAATGACCTTTGCTGATGCTAAATGAACATGTGGTAACAATGCAAAGAAGCTAAGAATCGTAAAACAATACAGGAGCTGACAGCCAAAATAGCTAGTTTAGAGAGGAAAATGACTGACCTGTTAGAGCTTAAAAACATAGTACAGGAACTTCACAATGCAATCACAAGTATTAATAGCAGAATAAACCAAGTGGAGGAAAGAGCCTCAGATCTTGAAGACTATCTTTCTGAAATAAGACAGGCAGACAAGAATAGAGAAAAAAGAATGAAAAGAAATGAACAAAACCTCTGAGAAATGGTTCAATTCAACAAGAAGAGCTAACTATCCTAAATATATGTGCAGCCAATACAGGAGCACCCAGATTTATAAAGCAAGTTCTTAGAGACCTGCAAAGAGACTTAGACTCCCACACAACAATAGCCAGAGACTTTAACACCCCACTGACGATATTAGACAGGTCATCAAGATATCTAAAGAACTCTCCACCCAAAACAACAGAATATAAATTTGTCTTTTATTATTATTATTATTTTTATTGTACTTTAAGTTCTAGCGTACATGTGCACAATGTGCAGGTTTGTTAAATATGTACACATGTGCCATGTTGGTGTGCTGCACCAATTAACTCGTCATTACATTAGGTATATCTCCTAATGCTATCCCTCCCCCCTCCTTCCACCCCACAACAGGCCCTGGTGTGTGATGTTCCCCTTCCTGTGTCCAAGTCTTCTCATTGTTCAATTTGCACCTATGAGTGAGAACATGCCGTGTTTGGCTTTTTGTCCTTGCAATAGTTTGCTGAGAATGATGGTTTCTAGCTTCATCCATGTCCCTACAAAGGACATGAACTCATCCTTTTTTATGGCTGCATAGTATTCCATGGTGTATATGTGCCACATTTTCTTAATCCAGTCTGTCACTGATGGACATTTCGGTTGGTTCCAAGTCTTTGCTATTGTGAATAGTGCCGCAATAAACATA
>NW_016803584.1:119440-122224 GCF_001698545.2 Rhinopithecus bieti
CCATCAAAAAGTTGGCAAACGATATGAACAGACACTTCTCAAAAGAAGACATTTATGCAGCCAACAGACATATGAAAAAATACTCATAATCACTGGCCATCAGAGAAATGCAAATTAAAACCACAATGAGATGCCATCTCACACCAGTTAGAATGGCGATCATTAAAAAGTCAGGAAACAAAAAAACAAAACAACAACAACAACAAAAAAGTCAGGAAACAACAGGTGCTGGAGAGGATGCAGAGAAATAGGAAAACTTTTACACTGTTGGTGGGACTGTAAACTAGTTCACCCATTGTGGAAAACAGTTTGGCGATTCCTCAAGGATCGAGAACTAGAAATACCTTTTGACCCAGCCATTCCATTACTGGGGATATACTCAAAGGATTGTAAATCATGCTGCTATAAAGACACATGCACATGTATGTTTATTGCGGCACTATTCACAATAGCAAAGACTTGGAACCAACCCAAATGTCCATCAATGATAGACTGGATTAAGAAAATGTGGCACATATACACTATGGAATACTATGCAGCCATAAAAAAGGATGAGTTAATGTCCTTTGTAGGGACGTGGATGAAGCTAGAAACCATCATTCTCAGCAAACTATTTTAAGGACAAAAAACCAAACACTGCATGTTCTCACTCATAGGTGGGAATTGAACAATGACAACACTTGGACACAGGAACGGGAACATCACACACCATGGCCTGTTGTGGTGTGGAGGGAGTGGGGAGGGATACATTAGGATATATACCTAATGTAAATGATGAGTTAATGGGTGCAGCATACCAACGTGGCGCATGTATACATATGTAACAAACCTGCACATTGTGCACATGTACCCTAGAACTTGAAGTATAATAATAATAAAAAAGAAATGCTCAAAGAATGAAGGGATGGGAACATGCCAAAAGGACTCAAGAGCTAACCTGAAAAGGCACTCAATGGTTACAGTTTAAACAATTTGTGTGACAAAACAAATAACATAGTATTGAATTATAACCCAAAGTATGAAATATACATGACTCCATACAAAACATAATTGAAATAAATAAATGATGGAGAAAGGAAAGCTCTTTCATTTAGTAAATATAGAAGTAGTAATGGAAACAGAAAAGCACCATTTGCAAACACCACAGCGATACTTGTTCCGAGAAAAACCATCAATGGATGCTAAAATTAGTGGATAAAAGCATGATGAAAAACAGGATATTTACATATTCTCAAAATATCTCCCCACAGGATACTTATACTTGCAAAAGGAAAATAGTACCTTGACAGTGGAGAAAGCAGGCAAACAACAATCAAAGTTGTCATCAATATTGGAACATATCGACATCATATCTCTCCAGACAGGATGCCCTATGAAGCCTCAGACTAACTCAAGTTGAATAACATGTTACAAAATAAATGGCTAGTTTTCTTCAAAAGTCTCAGAATCACTAAAAATAAAGACTAAAGAACTGTTTCGGATTATCAGAAACTAAGGAGACCTGACAACTAGATGCAATGTGTAATGATGGATTGGATCCTGGATCCCCCAAAAAAGGTATTAGTGGGATAATTGAAGTCTGTATAATGTCTGTAGATTTATTAATAGTAGAGATGGTCCTTGACTTAACAATTGTTCAACTTATAATTTTTTTTACTTTACATATGGTGTGAAAGCGATGATATACATTAAATACAAACTGGTGTGAAAGTGACAATATGCGTTAAATAGAAACTGCACTTGGAACATTGAATTTTGATCTTTTCCTAGGCTAGCAATATGTAGTGCAATGCTCTGAGGATGCTGGGCAGCAGCCGTGAGCTGCAGCTTTCAGCCAGCCACGCGATCACAAAGGTAAACAACCCATATTCTACAGTGTATTAAATGCATTTTGTACATATATTTTCAGTGTATGACGGGCTTATCAGGAGGTAACCCCATTGAAAGTTGAGGAGCATCTGTATTGCATCAATGATAATAAGCTGGTTTTGATCATTTTACTTTGGTTATATAAGAGGTTAATATTTGAGGGAACCGGATGAAGGGCATATGAGAATGCTATGCACTATTTTTTGAATTTTTGTAAATCTGAAATTACTTTAAAATCAAAAGTTAAATATTTAAAATGAAAATAATGTACAAATAAATTATAGTACATCTTATACAATGCAATTTTTATGCAAATATTAAAATTAGGATTTTCTTAAAATAGTAGAGTGCCGATGAGGAAATTCTCACACTATAGTAAATTATCATACTTTATTTAAATTATATTAAATCCTACATATATTACATTATATATGTGTGTTGTGTGAATTTTATGTTCTATATAATCCCGACTTTATATAATCTATTTATAAATATACATATAGCAAAGCAAGAAGAAATTAGGTAATGCTGGAAATTAGAAGACAAAATTATCTTTGCAGATGCTGTCACACTCTACTTAGGACATGTAAGATAATCAATTATAAGAACTACTAAGAGAATTCAAACAGGTGGTTACAAAATAAACCAAACACCGCATGTTCTCACTCATAGGTGGGAACTGAACAATGAGATCACTTGGACTCGGGAAGGGGAACATCACGCACTAGGGCCTATCATGGGGAGGGGGGAGGGGGGAGGAGGGAGGGCTTGCATTGGGGAGTTATACAAGATATAAATGATGAATTGATGGGTGCTGACGAGTTGATGGGTGCAGCACACCAACATGGCATAAGTATACATATGTAACAAACCTGCACGTTATGCACATGTACCCTAGAACTTAAAGTATAATAA
>NW_016803584.1:124993-129542 GCF_001698545.2 Rhinopithecus bieti
GATTGCAAAATTTTCTCCCATTCCATATGTCATCTGTTCACTCTGATGATAGTTTCTTTTGAGGTGGAGAAACTCTTTAATTAGAACCCCTTTGTCAATTTTTGCTTTCGTTGCAATTGCTTTTGGCATCTTCGTCATGAAATCTTTGCCCGTGTCTGTGTCCTGAATGGTATTGCCTAGATTTTCTTCTAGAGTTTTTATAGTTTTGGGTTTTACATTTAAGTATTTAATCCATCTTGAGTTAATTTTTGTGTATGGTGTAAGGAAGGGGTCCAGTTTCAATTTGCTGTATGTGGCTAGCCAGTTCTCCCAGCACCATTTATTAAATAGGGAATCATTTCCTCACTGTTTGTTTTTGTCAGTTTTGTTGAAGATCAGATGGTAGTAGGTGTGTGATCTTATTTCTGGGTTCTCTATTCTGTTCTGTTGGTCTGTGTGCCTGTTCTTGTACCAGTACCATGATGTTTTGGTTACTGTAGCTTTCTAGTACAGTTTGAAGTCACGTCGTGTGATGCCTCCAGCTTTGTTCTTTTTACTTAAGATTGTCTTGGCAATTTGCACTCTTTTCTAGGTTCCAAATGAATTTTTAAATAGTTTCTTCTAATTCTATGAACAATATCAATGGTAGTTTAATGGAAATAGCATTGAATCTATAAACTACTTTGGGCAGTAAAATCACTTTTTTTCTTTTTTCTTTTTCTTGATGGAGTTTCACTCTTGTTGCCCAGGCTGGAATACAATGGCACAATCTTGGCTCACTGCAACCTCTGCCTCCTGGGTTCAAGTGATTCTCCTGCCTCAGCCTTCTGAGTAGCTGGGATTACAGGCATGCACCACCATGCCCGGCTAATTTTGTATTTTTAGTAGAGACAGGGTTTCTCCATGTTAGTCAGGCTGGTCTTGAACTCCCGACCTTAGGGGATCCGCCCACCTCAGCCTCCCAAAGTGCTGGGATTACAGGTGTGAACCACCGCACCCAGCCTCAGTAGGACCATTTTCACAATATTGATTTGTCCTATCCTTGAGCATGGAATGCTTTTCCATTTGTATGTGTCCTTTCCGATCAGTGGTTTATAGTTCTCCTTAAAGAAGTCCTTCACTTCCTTTGTTAGCTGTATTCCTTGGTATTTATTCTTTTTGTGGCAATTGTGAATGGGAGCTCATTCATGATTTGGCTCTCTGCTTGTCTGTTATGGTGTATAGGAATGCTACCTATTTTTTTGCACTTTGATTTTGTATCCTGATACTTTGCTGAAGTGCTTATCAGTTTAAGAAGCTTTTGGGCTGAGACAATGGGGTTTTCTACATATTGGATCATGTCATCTGCAAACAAAGATAGTTTGAATTCCTCTCTTCCTATTTGAATACCCTTAATTTCTTTCTCTTGCTTCATTGCCCTGGCTAGAACTTCCAATACTACATTGAGAGAGGGCATCCTTGTCTTGTGACAGGTTTCAAGGAGAATGGGCTTTTGCCCATTTAGTATGATATTGTCTATGGGTTTGTCAGAGATGGCTCTTATTATTTTGAGGCATGTTCTTTCAATATCTAATTTATTGAGAGTTTTTAACATGAAGGGATATTAAATTTTATCAAAGGCCTTTCCTGCATCTATTGAATAATCATGTGTTTTTCATCTTTAGTTCTGTTTATGTGATGAATCACGTTTATTGATTTGCTTATTTTGAACCAACCTTGCATCCTGGGAATGAAACCTCCTTGATCATGATGGATAAGCTTTTTGATATACTGGTGGATTCAGTTTGCCAATATTTTGCTGAGAGTTTTGCAGTGATGTTCATCAAGAATATTGGCCTGAATTTCTCCTTTTTTGTTGTTTTCTGCCAGGTTTTAGTATCAAGATGATGCTGGTCTCATAGAACGAGTTAGGGAGGAGTCCCTCCTTTTCAATTGTTTGGAATAGTTTCAGTAAAATGGTACCAGCTTTTCTTTGTGCCTCTGGTAGTATTCAACGGTGAATCTTTCTGGTCCTTGGCTTTTTTTGGCCAGTAGGTTATGTATTTCTGTCTCATTTTTGGAACTTGTTATTGATCTATTCACAGATTCAATTCTTCCTGGTTCAGTCTTGGGAGGGTATATGTATCCAGGAATTTATCCATTTCTTCTAGATTTTCTAGTTTATGTGCACAGAGGTGTTTATAGCATTCTCTGATGATTCTTTATATTTCTGTGGGGTGAGTAGTGATATCCCCCTTACCATTTCTGATTGTGTTTATTTGGATCTTCTCTCTTTTCCTCTTTATTAGTCTAGCTATCTAGCTAGCAGTATATCTATTTTATTACTTTTTTCCAAAAAACCAGCTCCTGGATTTATTGATTTTTGAAGGGTTTTTCATGTCCCTGTCTCCTTCAGTTCAGCTCTAATCTTGGTTATTCCTTCTTTTCTGCTAGCTTTAGGGTTTGTTTGCTCTTGGTTCTCTAGCTCTTTTACTTGTGATGTTAGGTTGTTAACTTGAGGTCTTTCTAGCTTTTGAATGTAGGCCTTTAGTGCTATAAATTTCCCTTTTAACACTGTTTTAGATGCATTCCAGAGATTCTGATATGCCATTTCTTTTTTCTCCTTAGTTTCAAAGAACTTCTTAATTTCTGCCTTAATTTAATTATGTACCCAAGAGTCATTCAGAAGCAGGTTGCTCCGTTTCCATGTAGTTGTGTGGTTCTTAGTGAGTTTCTTATTCTTGAGTTCTAATTTGATTGTGTTGTGGTATGAGAGGCTATTTGTTATGACTTCAGTTATTTTGCATTTGCTGAGGAGTGTTTTATTTCCAATTATGTGGTCAATTTTAAAGTGCCACATGGTGATGAGAAAAATGTATATTCGGGGGATAGGCAGTTCCAAGATGGCCAAATAGGAACAGCTCCAGTCTACAGCTCCCAGCGTGAGTGACGCAGAAGACGGGTGATTTCTGTATTTCCAACTGAGGTAGCGGGTTCATCTCAAAGGGGCTTGTTGGACAGTGGGTGCAAGATAGTGGGTGCAGCCCACCGAGCATGAGTCAAAGCAGGGTGAGGCATCGCCTCACACAGGAAGTGCAAGGGGTCAGGGAATTCCTGTTCCTAGCCAAGGGAAGCAGTGACAGATGGCACCTGGAAAATGGGGAAACCCAAACCCTAATACTGCGCTTTTCCAATAGTGTTAGCAAATGACACACCAGGAGATTATATCCCATGCCTGGCTTGCAGGGTTCCATGCCCACGGAGTCTTGCTCATTGCTAGCACAGCAGTCTGAAATCCAACTACAAGGTGGCAACGAGGCTGGGGAAGGGGCACCTGCCATTGCAGAGGCTTGAGTAGGTAAACAAAGCAGCCTGGAAGCTCGAACTGGGTGGAGCCCACAACAGCTCAAGGAAGCCTGCCCGCCTCTATAGACACCACCTCTGGGGGCAGAGCATAGCCGAACAAAAGGCAGCAGAAACCTCTGCAGACTTAAGTGTCCCTGTCTGACAGCTTTGAAGAGAGTAGTGGTTCTCCCAGCATGGAGTTTGAGATCTGAGAGCAGACAGACTGCCTCCTCAGGTGGGTCCCTGATCCCTGCATAGACTAACTGGGAGGCACCCCCCAGTAGGGGCAGACTGACATCTCACACGGCTGGGTACCCCTCTGAGACGAAGCTTCCAGAGGAATGATCAGGCAGCAACATTGGCTGTTCAGCAATATTCGCTGTTCTGCAGCCTCCACTGCTGATACCCAGACAAACAGGGTCTGGAGTGGACCTCCAGCAAACTCCAGCTGACCTGCAGTTGAGGGTCCTGACTATTAGAAGAAAGGACATCCACACCAAAACCCCATCTGTATGTCACCATCATCAAAGATCAAAGGTAGATAAAACCACAAAGATGGGGAAAAAGCAGAGCAGAAAAGCTGATAATTCTAAAAATCAGAGAGCCTCTCCCCCTCCAAAGGAATGCAGCTCCTTGCCAGCAATGGAACAAAGCAGGACAGAGAACGACTTCGATGAGTTGAGAGAAGAAGGCTTCAGATAATCAAACTTCTCCAAGCTAAAGGAGGAAGTTCGAATCCATCGCAAAGAAGGTAAAGTCCCTGAAAAAAGATAAGACAAATGGCTAACTAGAATAACCAGTGTAAAGAAGTCCTTCAATTACCTGATGGAGCTGAAAACCATGGCATGAGAACTACATGCATGACAAATGCAAAAGCTTCAGTAGCCAGTTCGATCAACTGGAACAAAGGGTATCAGTGATTGAAGATCAAATGAATGAAATGAAGCAAGAAGAGAAATTTAGAGAAAAAAGAGTAAAAAGAAATGAACAAAGCCTCCAAGAAATATGGGACTATGTGAAAAGACCAAATCTACATCTGATTGGTGTACCTAAAAGTGATGGGGAGAATGGAACCAAGTTGGAAAACACTCTGCAGGATATTATCCAGGAGAACTTCCCCAACCTAGCAAGGCAGGCCAACATTCAAATTCAGGAAATACAGAGAATGCCACAAAGATATTTCTCGAGAAGAGCAACTCCAAGACACATAATTGCCAGATTCACCAAAGTTGAAATGAAGGAAAAA
>NW_016803584.1:130457-140035 GCF_001698545.2 Rhinopithecus bieti
GGAAAGTTAACAAGGATATCCAGGAATTGAACTCATCTCTGCACCAAGCGGACCTAATAGACATCTACAGAACTCTCCACCCCAAATCAACAGAATATACATTCTTCTCAGCACCACATCGCACTTATTCCAAAATTGACCACATAATTGGAAGTAAAGCACTCCTCAGCAAATGTAAAAGAACAGAAATTATAACAAACTGTCTCTCAGATCACAGTGCAATCAAACTAGAACTCAGGATTAAGAAACTCAATCAAAACCGCTCAACTACATGGAAACTGAACAACCTGCTCCTGAATGACTACTGGGTACATAATGAAATGAAGGCAGAAATAAAGATGTTCTTTGAAACCAATGAGAACAAAGACACTACATACCAGAATCTCTGAGACACATTTAAAGTAGTGTGTAGAGGGAAATTTATAGTACTAAATGCCCACAAGAGAAAGCAGGAAAGATCTTTGAGCATTTCTTTACTTTCTCGTACTATAATATGCTTCAGGCTCATCTTATCCATTCCCTGCTCCAGTCTGATTCTCCAAGGAGAATGACATTTTGAAATCAAAATCTGGGAACTAGGTGTGTTAGTTGCTACCAGGGCCATTGCTTCTGGGGTCTTCTCAGTGAACAGAGCTGCAAAGTATATGTGTATATACACACAACCATATACACATTCAGATGCATATTATATGTCTTGCTAAGGAAATTTCCTTATAACTCATTTTATTAAGAATAATGTCCTACTGACATATATCAAGATGATTTTATCCCTTTGATACTGATGTGATGAGTGCAATTCATAGATTTCCTAACAATCAACCACCTATGCATGTGTAACATAAAACCTGCCTAATCATGGTGAACTAGTCTTTTAATATTTTTTATTCTTCAGTAATTGCATTGCTAGTGTTTTGTTTAGAATTTATGCTGCTATGCTTCCATATTTTCAAATTAGATTGGTTTTCAATTCTATTTTTGGTACATTGTTAGGTTTTGAAATCAAAGTGAAAGTGGTTGTACTAATTTCCTGGGGCTGCTGTAACAAATTATCACAAATTGGGTAGCTTAAAACAATAGAAACATATTCTCTTATAATTCAGAAAACCAGGAGTCTGAAATAACAGTGTCAGCAGGGTTGGTTCCTTCTGGACACTGGGAGGGAAAATCTGTTCCATGCTTCTCTCCTAGATTCTGGTGGTTCTTGCAATTCTTGACTTGTTCCTTGACTTGTAGATACATCACTCCAGTCTCTGCTTCCATCTTCACATGGCTTTTCCCCTGTATGTCTCTGTGTCCTGTATTCTTCTTCTAAGGAAGTCATTGGGTTTAGGGCCCACCCTAAATCCAAAATGATTTCACCATGTAGTCCATAACTAGTTACATTTGCAAAGACTCTATTTCCAAATAAGATCACAGTTTGAGCTTCCAGGTAGAAATGAATTTTGGACAAATACTCTTCAACCCAGTACAGTGGCTCAGTAAAATTAAGCAGATTATTATTTTATTTTATTTTCGCAATTTGGAACCTGTTTCTTTTTAGTCACGGTAATCTGAAACTTGAGTGTCAGGTCTTATGCACTGCATTTCTCATTTTAAGTTACTGATGCTATTGGTACCATATTTTAGCCTCTGATATTCTTTTATTATTTAGGCTATTTAGTGCCTCAGCCATCTTTATAGTTTTTTCATTGGTTAACTGTGTTTTCTTCATATATAAATCTTTAAGTCACATGTAATCATGTAATTAAAAAGTATTTGTATGTTAATCTATGCAGCAGAGTATGTATATGATATAGATAGCTGAGGTTACACATATTGGTATCTGGCAATAAGCTGACATCTGATGGGTAGTATTAACATTTTATTAATTGCTTTGTGTTTATAATTGGTTTATGCATACTATATAAATATCACTCTTACTTTTATTTAAAAAATTAACTATACATTCGTGATGCTTTTAATAGGGATCAAACTATTCCAGTCAGCTCTCATCATATTAAACAGCAGTTATTTTCACCACAACCTCAACTTTCAATCTTGATACTATCCTCAGGGAGGTGCCATTCAAACATGTAAGATGAGTTGAATTTCAATGTAAATGTAAGTCTTCTGTCAGAAATGGGGAATAACCTGAGGAAGGCCAGGAAGATCAAAGAGTAGGAGGTTGGCAAGCTCTGCAAGGAGCATTTGAGACAGACAGAGGGGAGGGATGGTCAGTCAATTGAGGCCAACTTGAGGGGAGATCATGCTGTAGAGATTTTGTGGGAGAGGAATGCAAGCCCCTGTCTTCTCTTGCAAAGACTACTTGAATGTTTCAAGTCTTGTCTGCCTTTCATTTGGTTTATATTCAGCCCTATGACTCTTGGGGATCATCTGTCCAGCAGGGGTGTTTAATCCAACCTGATCCAAACCCTTCCAAAAAGAGAACCAGTCAAGATTCAGAAACTGAGTCATGGCCTTCCTTTGAACATTGCTTCTCTGATTTTTAAATAAGCACATATTATGTGTTCAATTTATACTTGATGAGTAAATACTTCATGATTTTTTCCACAGAATAAAGCTGAGCATATAGTAACAACTGGCTATAATTTTCTTGAACACCTACTGTGTACTCATCTGAGTATCTCACCTGAGTATATGCTCACCTGAGTGATCTCACTTAATTGTTACAAAAAGCAGATGACACTCAACTCAGAAGCTATTGTGAGATTAAATGATACAAATCAGGTAAACCACTTAACGTAGTGAGTAGCTGATTTTATAAATGAGAAAATGGAGGCCCAGAAAGGATAAACAACTTGCCCAAGGTCACATAGGAAGCAATGGAGCTGAAATTCCACCCCAACGTTATCAGGCTCAAAAACTGTGCTCTCCTCACTGTCCTATGTTAGAGGGAGGTGGCTTAACTCAAGTGGAATAAAAAGACTCTTTAAAGACTGTACACCCTGTGAGCACATTAAGCTGGTTATTTGACTGCTCTATTTTGCTAATTAATTTAATACTTGCTTAAACCTTATAAAAATGATTACAGTGAAGCTTTCTAATTTCCAGAGAACGTTGTTTAAATTGGGCACAGTGGAGCAAACAGGGTAGAGGGAAATAAATGGAAAAGAGGCAGAGGACTTCATTGTATTGCCATGTGCCTGTTTTTTAAATTAGACATTCCAAATTCTTCCATCAGGGTGGTTTGGTGTGTCTATCCAGGCAGTTTTCCACTGCTTGGAAAAGACATAAAGGCTTTTGTTCAACATAAAATAATTTTCTCATTCCCACCTACAGTAATTGCCAAGAATGAGATCTGTTACAGTCATTCCAAGAATGATTGCCTTTCTATGCCTAACGCCGTGTAGTAGAATTTAGGATCACCGTGAGACCTTGCAGAGGCACCAGCCTCCTATGTCAGTCAGCAGTACTGTGGTATAAGAGGCATGCTTACATTTCCATTTGGATCATGACACTTGCTTATAATTATCTCTCTCTGGGATGAGTCTAGGATACTTCAGCAGCCACAAAGGACTGTACACTTTCAAACAGGGCCATACACTTCCCTTGCTGTTCAGATGCAAAACCTGAAACCTATAGAGGAAGGGATTTGCCCATGTCACATAGCAAGTTAGTGGCAGACCTGCACTGGGGACCCAGTATTCTGACTTCGTGGGGAAAGTGAACTTAATCTAAACTCATTGAAAAATGTTGAAGGATACAACTAATCATATGCACTAGATAAACTGTCATGGGAAACTGCAGGAGGTGCTGATAAAGAATTATAAAGAACAAAATGTCAGAGTAAGCCTAATAATTAGGAAAAACAGAACTCAAGGGTAACTACAGTCAAGGTAACTACTGATGTAAATTGAATATTGGCTGCTTCTTAAAAGTAGGATGATGTAGAACAACTGTAGCTTTAATTCCATACAAATAGACCTGAAAATCCACTCCAGCTTTGCAGACAGTTGCTAGTTCCCTGAATGCATTCAGAGTATTTTCTCTGGTCACAGTGCAATCAGCTAATTCTATAATTATGCATTGGTATGCTCCTTTGAGTCTAGACATCTCTTTATTTTGTTCCCCCCAACACTTCCAAGCCAGCTTATTGCACACCAGATAGCCTTTTCACTTCTTGTGGGCTTGCTGTTAAGTACTCAAGAGTTTTCTAGGTAATGAGGAAGTAGTCCTGCTGAAAGAAAACAAAACCAAACACATCTTTCTCCAATTCCCCAACCTCCAGTGTTCCTTCAGTTCAATAGTCTGCGAACTGCTAATATTATTGTTCTGTTTGAGGCCTTAGCATCCCCCGCTGGACACTATGTAATGTTCACCCCAAAGGTTTATGGATGTTAGGACAAATGACACATAGACACCAATAGATGTTGTGGTAGGCTGAAATAGAGCCCCAGAATATGTCAGATTCTAATCCTTGAAAAATGAAAATGTCAACATATTTGAAAATAGTTTTGTGGATTTTCTGTGTTTAAGAATCTTGAGATAGGGAGATTATCCTGGATTATCTGAGTGATACAGAAATGCAATGACATGTATCCTTATAAGAAGGAGGCAGAGAAAGATTTTATACACACACAGAAGAGATACCAATATAAAGTCGAGCAGATAGAGACTTGAAGATGCTGGTTTTGAGGATTCAAGTGATGCAGTCACAAGCCAAGGGATACAAGCAGCCATCAGAGGTTTGAAGTGGCAAAGAAGAGATTCTCCCATAGAGCCTCTGCATGGAGTATGGTCTTGCCTACACCTTGATTTCAGACAAGCGAAACTGATTTTGGACTCCTGCCTTCCAGAAGCATGAGAAAATATTTTTTTGTTGTTTTAAGACACCAATTTTGTGGTAATTTATAGCAGCCAGAGGAAAAGCATACGGTTTATTACTCACATAGTAAACAGCAAAAGTATTCCCCAAAGAGAAAGGCTTAGACTCTGTCTGGAGTGAGTTAGCAGTGAAGTAGTGGTGGTTGACTTTGGGTTTTTATTGTGGTTAAGGGTGGTGCTGGGGTGAAGGTTTACGCATGGGGTTGCTCTTTTAATGGTTTGCAATTTCTACTGGTACCAAGGGACAAAGCACCTATCTTGTTCAGATATGGGGCAAAAGGGAAAGGAATAGGGACTGAGCTTGAAAGTTCTCAGTGAAGAACTTTCTCTCTCTAAAATTAACTTTTAGAGTTAGTTATGATCTAACTCATAGACCTGTTGAGAGGATTAAATGAGTTAAAGGAAGTAAAACCTTTAGAACTGTGCTTGGCCCAAATTGTCTAATAGATATTGGCTGTTTTCAAAAATCACTTTGTGTTTTAGTTTCCAAGCCAGTACTGGAGTGCTCAAAAGGTTTGGTTCTGAGGTTTCTTCTTTTCTGTACTTCCTCCCTAGGATGGTTTCACCAATCCCTCTGCCTTTAAATGATATGCAAATTTACCTGTGCAGTGGCTCTTTCCCCAAGCTCCAGACTACTGTGTCCAACTCCATACTCACCATCTTTATATGGAACTCTAACAGGCATCTCAAGTGTAATATGTCTCCCCTTGCAAGTACTTTTCCTATCTCCAGTCTTCCCTGCCTCATCATTCCTGCTGTCTAAGCCAGGATCCTGGAAGCTACGCTTGATTCCCTGCCCTGACCCCGATCATCACCAAGCTCAGCTGATTCAATGTCCTCTCCAATCTTGCCAGCCACTTTATTTCAGCCCCTTTAAAAGCACCCCTTATCTTAGCCCCTTTTGTTGGCAAACTTCATCAAAGTCCCCCAAGGAGACCTGCACTGCACACCCACTCTGAATCTCTCTAGATTAGTGGTCGTCCATCTTGTGTATACATTAGAATCAACTGTTTTCTTTTCTTTTAATTACCAGACAAAGTATGTTAGAATATCCAGAGATGAAGCTCAGATATCAGTAATTTTTAAGCCTCTGGTAATTCCAACATGCAACCAAAGTGGAGGCCCACTGTGTTGAACTTCAGGTGAGAAGCTGGACACTAATGTGTCAACAGAGGAGATGAACTTTAGGAAACTCCATACTGTTTTTTTTATAATGGCTGCACCAATGTACATTTCTACCAACAGTGTACAAGGGTTCCATTTTCTCCACATTTTTGTCAACACTTGTTATCTCTTGTGCCTTTGAGAATAACTATCCTAACAGGTGTAAGGTGGTATCTCTTAGTGATTTTGATATGCATTTTATTGATGGTTAGTGGTGTTGAGCACCTTTTCATGTACCGGTTGGCCATTTTAATGTCATCTTTGGAGAAATGTCTATTCAAGTCCGTTGCCTGTATTTATTTATTTAGAGACAAAGTCTCACTCTGTCGCCCAGGCTGAAATGCAGTGGCAAGACTTTGGCTCACTACAACCTCTACCTCCTGGGTTTGGGGTTAAGTCATTCTTCTGCTTCAACTTCCCCAGTAGCTGGGATTACAGGCACCCACCACAGAGCCCAGCCATTTGCCCATTTTAAAATCAGGTAATATATTTTCTTTTACTTGAGTTGTATGAGTTCCTTATATAACTGGATATTACCTTTATGATACATCGGTTTGTAATATTCCAGCTGCAGGTTGCCTTTTTATTTTGTGTTGTTTTCTTGTTATGAAGAAAGTTTTTAGGTTTAATGGTGGTCTCATTTATTTTATTTTTTTTTTTGTAGCCTTGAGTTTAATGTGTGATACTCAAGAAATCTTTGCCAAGGCCAATCCAATATTTCCCTTTATTTCTTTTGGAGAGAGTTACATTTAGGTATTTTATCCACTGAGTTGATTTTGTTATGGTATATTATAATATAAATTAATATAATATATATACATATAATATAAAGTTCAGTATCTTTTGGAAATCCAGTTTTCACAACATAATTTATTGAAGAAACTATACTTTCCTCATCGTGTGTTTTTTGTGCCCTTGTTAAAAAAGTTGACTATATATGTTTGAATTTATTTCTGAGCCTCTATTTTGTTCCACTGGTCTATGTGTCTGTTTTTATGCCAGTACCATACTGCTTTGATTACTATAACTTTATAATATAATGTTAAATCAGAATGTTTCATGACTCCAACTTTTGTTTTTCTCAGAATTGCTTTTACCATTTGAGGTCATTTGTGATTCCACACAAATTTTAGGACTGTTTTCTATATTTCTGTGAAGAATGCCATTGGAATTTTGAGAGGGATTATATTGAATCTATATATTGCTTTGGGGAGTATGAACATTTTAAAACAATTAATTCTTATGACCCACGAGCATGAAATATCTTTCCATTTATTTGTGTTCTCTTCAATTTCTATCATCCATGTTTTATAGTTTTCAGTGTACAGGTATTTCACATCTTTGGCTATATTTATTCCTAGGTACTTTGTTTTATTATTTTTTTGATGCTGTTGTAAGTGGTATTGTGGTCTTTATTTGTACATAGGAATGCAATGGATTTTTTACTTTTAATTTTCAATTTTTGTGGGCACATAGTAGGTGTATATATTTACAGGGTACATTAGATGTTTTGATACAGGCATGCAATGCATAATAATCACATCATGGAGAATGGGGCATCATCCCCTCAAGCTTTCATCCTTCGTGTTATAAATAAAAACTCTTTTAGTTATTTTTAAATGTACAATTAAGTTATTAATGACTGTAGTCACCATGTTGTGCTATCGAATAGTAGGTCTTATTCATTCTATTTTTTTGTGTGTGCGCATTAACCGTCTCCACCTCCCACACATGCCACCTGCCCAGGACCCTTCCCAGCCTCTGGCACCATCCTTTTACTCTCTGTCTCCATGAGTACAATTGTTTTGATTTTTAGATTCTACAAATAAGTAAGAACATATGATGTTTGTCTTTCTGTGCCTGGCTTATTTCACTTAACATAATGATCTCCAGTTCTATCCATGTTGTTGCAAATGATGGAATCTCATTCTTTTTATGGCTGAATAGTACTCCATTGTGTATATGTACCATGATGGACACTTAGGTTGCTTCCAAATCTTGGCTGTTCTGAACAGTGCTGCAACAAACATTGGAGTGCAGTTATCTCTTTGATATACTGATTTCCTTTCTTTAGGGTATATATCCAGCAGTGGGATGGCTGAATCATATGGTAACTCTATTGTTAACTTTTGGAGGAATTTCCAAACTGTTCTCCACAGTGGTTGTACTAATTTACATTCCCACCAACAGTGTATGAGGATTCTCTTTTCTCTACATCCTCACCAGCATTTGTTATTGCCTGTCTTTTGGATATAAGCCATTTTAACTGGGATGAGATGATAACTCATTGTAATTTTGATTTGCATTGATCAGATGATCAATGATGTTGAGCACTTTTTCATATGCCTGTGTGCCATTTGTGTGTCTTCTTTTGAGAAATGTCTATTCAAATCTTTTGCCCATTTTTGACTGGATTATTAGGTTTTTTTCCTATATAATTGTTTTAGCTCCATAAATTTTCTAGTTATTAATCTCTTGTCAGATGAGTACTTTGCAAATATTTTGTTCCATTCTGTGGGTTGCCTCTTCACTATGTTGATTGTTTCTTTTGCTGTGCAGAATCTTTTTAACTTGTTATGACCCCATTTGTCCATTTTTGGTTTGGTTGTCTGTGCTTGTGGGTATTATTCAACTATTTTTTGCCCAGACCAATGTCCTAGAGATTTTCCGTGATGTTTTCTTGTAGGAGCTTCTTCATTTGAGGTCTTAGATTTAAGTGTTTAATGCATTTCGATTTGATTTTTGTGTATGGTGAGAGATAAGGGTCTAGATCCCTTTTTCCGCATATGGATATCCAGTTTTGCCAGCACCATTTATTGAAGAGATTGTCTTTTCCCCAGTGTATGTCCTTGTCACCTTTGTTGAAAACGAGTTCACTGTAGGTGTGTCGATTTGTTACTGGGTTGCTCTATTTTGTTCCATTGGTCTATGTGTCTGTTTTTATGCAAGTAGCATGTTGCTTTGATGACTGTAGCTTGAAATGACAAATTTTTGTTTGTTCATTTTATAACTTGCAGCATTACTGAATTCACTTATTAGGTCTAACAGTTGTTTGGCAGAGTCTTTGTGTTTTTCTACATATAGTATCATGTCATCTGAAAAGAGATAACTTTATTTCTTCCACTCAATTTGTGTATCTTTTATTTTTTTTCTTGTCTAATTGCTCATGATAGTACTTCCAGTACTATGTTGAATGAAAGTTTCATGAATGGGCACCCTGCCTTGTAGTAGTTCTTAGAGAAAAAGTTTTCAGTTTCTCCCCATTGATTGTGATGTTAACTGTGGGTTTTTCATAATTGGCTTTTGTTATTTGATAACCTTTATTTTATATCTAAACTGTTAAAAAGATTTTTTGAGATAGAGACACAAAAAAACCCTCAAAAAATCAATGAATCCAGGAGCTGGTTTTTGAAAAGATCAACAAAATTGATAGACTGCTAGCAAGACTAATAAAGAAGAAAAGAGAGAAGAATCAAATAGACGCAATAAAAAATGATAAAGAGGATATCACCACCGACCCCACAGAAATGCAAACTACCATCAGAGAATACTATAAACACCTCTATGGAAATAAACTAGAAAACCTAGAA
>NW_016803584.1:142709-145518 GCF_001698545.2 Rhinopithecus bieti
ATGAATGTTGAACTTGGCCAATTCTTTTTTGTTTTCCTTATTATTATATTGACGGTTTTGGGGAACAGGTGGTATTTGAATACACGGATAAGTTCTTTAATGGTAATTTCTGAGATTTTGATTCACCCATCACCCAAGCAGTGTACACTGCATCCAGTGTGTAGTCTTTGATCCCTCAGCCCCTTCCCCCCAAGTCCCCACAGTTCATTATATCATTCTTACACTTTTGTGTCCTCATAGCTTAGCTCCCCCTTGCAAGTGAGAACATATGATGTTTGGGTTTCCATTCCTGAGTTATTTCACTTATAATAATACTCTCCAACTCCATCCAGGTTGCTGCTAATGCCATTATTTCATTTCTTTTTGTGGCTGAGTAGTATTCCACGGCATATATGTACCACATTTTCTTTATCCATTCATTGGTTGATGGGCATATAGGCTGGTTCCATATTTTTGCAATTGAGAATAGTGCTGCTATAAACATGCATGTGCACGTGTCTTTTTCATGTAACGACTTCTTTTCCTCTGGGTAGATACCAAGTAGTGGGATTGCTGGACCAAATTGTAGTTCTACTTTTAGTTCTTTAAGGAATCTCCACACTGTTTTCCATAGTGGTTGTACTAGTTTACATTCCCACCAGCAGTGTAAAAGTGTTCCCTTTTCATCACATCCATGGCAACGTCTATTTTTTTAAATTTTTAAATTATGGCCATTCTTACAGGAGTAAGGTGGTATCACATCGTGGTTTTGATTTGCATTTCCCTGATCATTAGTGATGTTGAGCATTTTTTCATATGTTTGTTGACCATTTGTATATCTTCTTTTGAGAATCATCTATTCATGTCCTTAGTCCACTTTTTGATGAAATTATTTGTTTATTTCTTGCTAATTTGTTTGAGTTCCTTGTAGATTCTGGATATTATTCCTTTGTTGGATGCATAGCTTGTGAAGATTTTCTCCCACCCTGTGGGTTGTCTGTTTACTGATAATTTCTTTTGCTGTGCAGAAGCTTTTGAGTTTAATTAAGTCTCCCCTTTTAAAATCTTTGTTTTTGTTGCATATGCTTTTGGGTTTTTGGTCATGAACTCTTTGCCTAAGCCGACGTCTACAAGAGTTTTCTGATGTTGTCTTTTAGAATTTTTATGTTTTCATGTCTTAGATTTAAGTCTTTGATCAGTCTTGAGTTCCTTTTTGTATAAGGTGAGAGATGAGGATACAGCTTTATTCTACTACGTGTGACTTGCCAATTATCCCAGCCCCATTTGCTTAATAGGGTGCCCTTTTCCCACTTTACATTTTTGTTTGCTTTGTCAAAGATCAGTTGACTGTAAGTATTTGGCTTTATTTCTGATTTCTCTATTCTGTTCCATCGGTCTCCTTGCCTGTTTTTATAACAGTGCCATGATGTTTTCATAACTATAGTCATGTATACTTTGAAGTCAGTTTTGTTGTGGGTATGTGGGCTCTTTCTTTGTTCCATATGAATTTTAGGATTGTTTTTTATAGTTCTGTGAAGATTAATGATGGCATTTTGCTGGGAATTGTATTAAATTTATACATTCCTTTAGGCAATTTGGTCATTTTCACAATATTGATTCTGTTTATCCATGAGCATAGGATGTGTTTTCATTTGTTCATGTTGTCTATGATTTCTTTTAGCAGTGTTTTATAGTTTCCTTGTAAAGATCTTTCATCTCCTTGGTTAGGTATATTCCTAAGTATTTTATTTTATTTTGCAGCTATTGTAAAAGTGATTGACTTCTTGATTTGATTCTCAGCTTGGACACTGTTAGTGTATAGCAGTGCTACTGATTTTTGTACATTGATTTTGTATTCTGAAATTTTACTGAAACCATTTATCAGTTCTAGGCACTTTTTGAATGAGTCCTTAGGGTTTTCTAGGTATATAATCATATAATCAGTAATCAGTTACACTTAGACTTCCTCTTTACTAATTTGGATGCCCTTTATTTCTTTCTCTTGTCTGACTGCTCTGGCTAGGACTTCCAGTACTATGTGAGGTATGGTTCTATTCATCATGTGGTGAAAATTAGCACCCTTGTCTTGTTCCAGTTCTCAGGGGGAATGTTTCAACTTTTCCCCATTTGGTATTATGTTGGCCGTGGGCTTGTCATAGATGGCTTTTATTACCTTAAGGTGTTTCTCATCTATACCTATTTCGCTGAGCGTTTTAATCATAAAGGGATGCTGGATTTTGTCAAGGCTTTTTTTGCATCTATTGAGATGATCATTGGTTTTTAATTCTGTTTATGTGTTGTACCACATTTACTGATTTGTGTATGTTAAATCATCCCTGCACCCTTGGTATGAAACCGACTTAATCATGGTGTATTATTTTTTGGATATGCAGTTGGATTCATTTAGCTAATATTTTGTTGAGGATTTTTGCATCTATGTTCATTGAGGATATTGGTCTGTAGTTTTCTTTTTTTTTGTTGTTATGTCCTTTCCTGGTTTTGGTATTAGGGTAATACTGGCTTTATAGAATGGTTTAGGGAGGATTTCTCCTTCTCTATCTTTTGGAATAGCTTCAGTAGAATTGTTACAAATTCTTCTTGGAATATCTGATAGAATTCAGCTGTGAATCCATCTGGTCCGGGACTTTTTTTGTGTTGGCAATTTTTTTTCTTACTGTTTCAATCTTGCTACTTGTTTTGGTCTGTTCGGAGTTTTATTTCTTCCTGTTTTAATCTAGGAGGGTTGTATATTTCTAGGAAATTATCCATCTCCTCTAGGTTTTCTGGGTTTTGTGCATAAAGGTGTTCATAGTAGCCTTGAATGATCTTT
>NW_016803584.1:148018-154649 GCF_001698545.2 Rhinopithecus bieti
CAAATTTGTTGGCATATAATTATTTATAATAGTTTTTTATGATTCTTTTTATTTCAGAGTTGTATATTGTAGTATCACCACTTTCTTTTCTGATTTTATACATTTGAGCCTTCTTTTTCCTAGTTTAGCTAGGAAAAAATCTTTTAATTTTATTGCTTTTTTCTATGGTTTTATATTTTCTATTTTTCATATTTATTCTTATCTTTATTGCTTTCCTTCTGCTAAATTTGAGTTTAGTTTTTTCTTCCCTTTCTAGTTCCTTGAGGCATAATGTTAGGCTCTGTATTTATAATCTTTCTTTTTATAATGTAGGCATTTATTGATATGAACTTTCCTCCTAGAACTGCTTTTGCTGCATATCATAGGATTTGATATGTTATTTTCATTGTCATTTGTCTCAATATATTTCTAAATTTCCCTTTTGATTTCTTCTTTGACTCATTGGTTGTTCAGAAGCATACTGTTTACTTTATACATATTTGTCAAATTTCTAAAATTTCTTGTTATTGATTTCTAGTTTCATACTATTATGGTTGGAAACAATACTTGATGAATTTGATCTTAAATTTGTTAAGACTTATTTTGTGGCCTCACGTGTGGTCTATCCTAAAGAATGATCCTTGTGGACTAGAGAAGAAGGTGTATTCTGCTGCCATTAGATGGAAAGTTCTGTATATATCTGTTAGGTTAATTTTGTCTAAAGTGCAGTTCAATTCTAGTATTTTCTTATTAATTTTTTGTCTGGTTTTTCTGTCCATTGTTGAAAGTTGGGTACCAAAATCCCCTACTATTATTGTATTGTTATCTATTAATTAATGTTCATTAATATTTGCTTTATATATTTAGGTGCTGGTGCTCCAATGTTGTGTGCATACATATTTATAATTGTTATGTCCTCTTGATGAATTGAGCCCTTTATCATTAAATAATGATTTTCTCTGTCACTTGTGACAGTTTTTGACTTGAAGTATATTTTATTGGACATAAATATAGCCACCTATGCTCTATTTTGGTTACCATTTGCATGGAATATCTTTGTCCATTCCTTCACCTATAGGTGTCCTTAAGGTAGAGTGGATCTGCTGTAGGGAGCATATAATGAGCTCTTTTTTTTTGGTCCATTTAACTACTCTATCTTTTGATTAGATTATTTAATCCACTTAATCAAGGTGATATCTCATTGTGGTTTTGATGTAAGCATTTTCTAATGATTAATGATGATAACTTTTCAAAAGTAGTTTTGTAGTGCTGATTTGTTGGCAAGGAAATATTTTCCTGTTTTTTTATCTGCACATGTCTTTTTTTCAACTTTGTTTTGCATTACATTTGAAAACAAACTCAATGTTCATCAATAGTAGAATAAATGCATATACAGTCACACAAAAATTAATTCTATTCAGCAGTGACAAAACTGAACTCCAGTATACACACAGTATCGATCAACCTCATAGACACTGTATTGCACAAAGGAAGCCAAGTATAAAAAATATATAGACTCTACAATTCCATATATATAAAGTTTAAAAGCAAGCACAACTGCTCTATATTGCAGAAGTTAAGAATGATTTTCTTTGGGGAGGAAGGAGAAGTAGTGATTTGGAGACATCTGAGGGTGGCTTCCAGGATGCTGGCAATGTTAACCAGGGTCATGGTTACATACAAGTGTTGGCTTAAGATTTATGCATGTTTTTGCATAAATATGCATAAGTATTTTTGTCTTCATACATTTTCAAGTTAATATATATCTATTGTTCTGTGTGTGTGTGTGTGTGTGTGTGTGTGTATGTCTTTCCCCTAGGAGTGAAATTATTTGATAACAATGCACGAATATTTTTAAGTTTAGTAGATACTGACTCAACCAGTTGTCCGAAGTAATTGTAACACATTACACTTCCTCCTCCAGCAGTATATAAAAATTTCAATTGTTGTGCATATATTCTTAAGGAGGATGTTAGGGTCGGTGAGTTCTCTATGGTAAGTATGAAATGTTCTATTTACATGTTAATGCATACATGGATTCTGGATTATTTGGGGTACCACTTCATAAATGAATTGTGACAGATGACTTCAGCGTCTGCTTTACCACTGGTATTTGTGATTGTGATGAACTAAAATGGCAGTGTTTTTCAAACTCGAGTCCAAAAGACATGTTCTCAAGAGTCCACAGCTTTTAGGGTCTTCATATTTTCATGTTTGAAAATCACTATTTAATTTAACCCTTACAATAACCTTATAAGGTAAGTGTTATTAACTCCCTTTTATAGATAAGGAAACTGAATGTCAGAAAAGGAAAATAATTTGCCCAAGGTCACACAGCTTGTAAGTGGAAGAGCCAAGATTCAAACCCTATTGAATTACTTTCTGTTTGTTTGTTTTTTGAGATAGTATCTTGCTCTGCTGCCCAAAGTGGAGCGCAGGGGTGCAATTTCAGCTCACTGCAACCTCCACCTCCCGGTTTCAAGCAATTCTCCTGCCTCAGCCTCCCGAGTAGCTGGGACTACAGAAACGTGCCACCACACCTGGCTAATTTTTGTATTTTTAGCAGAGATGGGGTTTCATCATATTGGCCAGGCAGGACTTGAACTCCTGACCTCAAGTGATCTACCCACCTCGACCTCCCAAAGTGCTGGGATTACAGGCGTGAGCCACCACATCCAGCCTGAAACCTATTGAATTATTTTCATGAGGAAAATTCATATTAATTTTAACAGCTTTGTTAAAATATAATTTACATTTTATACAATTCAGTCATTTAAAGTGGACAATTCAATGGCTTTTAATATATGCACAGAGTTATGCAACCATCACCTCAATCAATTTTAGAATAATTTCATAATTCCTAACAACACCACTTTATCCCTTAGTTGTCACTTCTAAATTTCCTCATTCCTTGATCACCTTAAGGCACTACTAATCTCTTTTCTGTCTATAAATTTGCCTATTGTGAATATTTCATATAGAGCCATACAATATATAATCCTTTGTGACTGGCTTCTTTCATTTAGCATAATATTTTCACATTTATGTATGTTGTATCATATATCTGTATTTCATTTTTTCTATGACCAAACAATGTTCTGTTATATTCCTATACCACATTTTATTTATCCATTTTTCAAGTTGATGGGCATTTGGGTTGTTTCCACCTTTCGGCCATTATGAATAATGCTGCTATGATCATTCATGTACAAGTTTTTGTGAGAATATAATTTTCATTTTTCTTGGTACTAACCTAGGAGTGGGAATTCAGGATCATATGATAATTCTATGTTTAGCTTTTTTTGGGTAACTGGCTGACTATATTTTAAAACTTCTGTACCACTTTATGTTCCCACAAACAAGATATGAGGGGTAATGTTTTTCACAACTTTACCAAATCTTATTATCTGTCATTTTTTATTATTACTATCCTAGGGCACGTGAAGCAGTATCTCATTGTGGTTTTGATTTGCATTTTCATGATGGCTGCTGATGCTGACTATATTGATGTCTGCTTATTGGCCATTTGAGATATGTTTTTCATACCTCTCGTCCACTTTTTAAGTTGGATAACATTATTATTATTATTGAGATGTAAGAGTTCTTTATATTATATATTCTACATGAATTTCACTTACTGATGTATGATCTGCAAAAATTTTTTCCCATTCTATGCATCGTCTATCACTTTCTTGATTTTATCTGTTGAATCACAAGGTTTTGATTTTGATGATGTCAACTTATCAAATTTTTCTTTTGTTACTTGTGCCTTTGGTGTTATACTCTAAGACACTATTGCTGAATGAAGGGTCATGAAGAATTTTGCCTATGTTTTCTTCAAATAATTTTATAGTTTTAGGTCTTATATTTAGCTCTTTGATCCAGTTTAAATTAATTTGTGTATATGATGTGAATTAGGGGTCCAAATTCACTGTTTTGCATGTGAATATCCAGTTTCCACCATATCATTTGTTGAAATAACTATTCTTTTCCATTGATTTGTTTTGAACCCTTGTTAGAAATCAAGTTTTCATAGATAAATTCGTTTATTTCTGGCCTCTTACTTCTATTCTGTTAGTCTATATGTCTGTCCTTATGCCAGTGTCATAATATTTTCATGACTGATAGGAGCTGCTATGTCAATCTGAAACAATAGAAAAATTGAAGAGGTCTATACATACATTGGAAAAAGAAGGTGAGATGGGAAGTTTTGTGTAAGAGCCAAGAATAAAATTGTCTTCAAGGTGCATAAGATAAATCTTTTGAAGGGGAATAAGGTGATTTATATCTACACAAAAACTTAAATATAATCACATTTTCTTGGAGAGATTTTAGGTAAGATATCCAAAATATTAGGTCATGATGAAGGATGGGAGAGAACAAAATAAAAATGGAATGGAAGTGGCTATGGAGAAAGACTTGGAGGCATCACTTTTTTCTTGCCATCTGTACAGGTGATGAGAAAGGGTTACAGGTCATTTTGGGAAGGCTTTTTAGTGGGGATGTTAAGGAAATGCTCATTGTCTCCAACCATAGCACATGGATCTCCCCAGCATCCTCACGATTAGGCAGAAGCCAAGAGTGCTTTGTGATGTCTACAGCTCCTTTAACCCCTCCTGGCCAGGGGAAGTGCCTAGATGAACAAATAAAGCTAAAGGGTGTGGCTCCTCATTGTCCTGAGGATGAGCATTTTATATGCTGGTAGAGAAGACTACTGTGGGGTTTCAACATGGTTAAAGTTACCAGAAAACTGAAGGGATCTAGCAAAGTTATGGAACAATCAAACCCAAGCACAAAACAATTAATCTCAAGCACAAAAGGGAAGAACAAGATGAATAAATCCTGTCAACCCAGGGCCAGAAATGGGGGCAAGGTGAGACCACCTCACTTAGGCTCTTTTCCCTTGATCCACCCTCCCCTATGACTCCTACGCTTTACCTGCCTGGCACAAACTGCCTCACTAGCCCATGTCCCTTTTTACAAAGCTCCTCTTCTCATTCAGTGCCTATCTACTTCCTCCAACACAATGTCCTTCTGTGATCACTCTGTTGCCCTTTCAGGTGAAGAAGATACAGAGGGCGATAAAACGACTGCTTCATGGGAGTTCAAGAAAAAAATTGTCTAGTACTAGCACAGAAATTCCACAAAAGGTGAAAAGAGTGAAAAGAGCCAAGAAGTTTCAGCCACTAGCAAAGATTGAGTAGGAGCCAAAGCACTCAGGTCAGGCCCAAGATGCTGCAAAAAAATGACACTCCTACAAGATACAACAGCATAATGAAACAGCGATTGTGGTAATTAAAACAAAATCAAAATGTTATGAAAAACCCTTTATTTCAGAACATGTGTATGTATCTCTAAGTTATCTGATTGTGGGAAAAGAGGGAAGGAAGGGAAGAGGGAAGTTTGTGAGACAGAAGCAAAGTGAGGTCCTGGAGAATTGCAGGGGTTTGACTTGCCCATAGGTTTATATACTGACAGGTAGACATATTTGCAGGTCTACCATGAGGCAAAAGTTGGGGATAAGGACTAGGTGAGGATTGAGCACTGAAGAAAAATTTCCATTCTTAACATGATAACCCATAGGCAAGAAAAGAAATAGGCTTGGTATTTCTGTTTGTGTGTCTGTGCATGGGGATGACATTAGGGTTTAGGCTGCCAGAACACAAATGGGGAGAAGTGTAATGTGTGTTGGGTGACAGTATCATTTCCTAAAAAAGGTGGACAAAGAAACCATCTCCAGGCCACCTATTTCATAGTGGTGTTTGCTTTTCCTCAGACTATGTAACAAGCAATTAAATGCTCTAAGAAAAGACCCTAAACTAACCCTAACAAAATTTGACAAAACTTCCAAACACTAAAATAATGGTGTTTAAATGCCACAGCCCCAATATGGACTATGCCATATTTTTTGCTAAGAAAATTTGGGATGCAGCAGTATCTTACTATGGTTAAGAAAATATCTGTCCAATCACTAGCCAACTGTTAAACTAAAAGAATAGATACTTTGGTGGTGGCTACATACAAGAAAAGCTACTGACTACAGAAATAGTTCAGAAAAGTCACTAAACAAGCAAACAAACATTAAGCAACACCAAAAACCCCCAAGGAAATAGGGAAAATTTGATTTCAACAATTGCCACATTATATCATTTGTGTTAGGCCATTCTTGAAATGCTATAAAAATAACTGAGACTGGGTAACTTATAAAGAAAAAGGGCTTTAGTTAGCTCACAGTTCTGCAAACTTTACAGAAAGCTTGGTGCTGGCATCTGCTTGGCTTCTAGGAAGGCCTCAGGAATCTTACAATCATGGCAGAAGGTGAAGGTGGGGCAAGGAATACATACGGTGAAAGCAGGAGCAAGAGAGAGAGAGAGAGTAGGGAGAGGAATAGATGCCACATACTTTTTTTTTTTTTTTTTTTTTTTTTTTTTTTTTTTTTTGAGACGGAGTCTCGCCCTGTTGCCCACAGTGGAATGCAGTGGCGTGATCTTGGCTCACTGTAACCTCTGTCTCCCAGGTTCAAGCAATTCTCCTACCTCAGCCTCCTGAATAGCCAGGATTACAGGCACCCACCACCATGCCCAGCTAATTTTTGCATTTTTAGTAGAGGCGGGGTTTCACCACATTGGCCAGGCTGGTCTCAAACTCCTAA
>NW_016803584.1:154777-159969 GCF_001698545.2 Rhinopithecus bieti
TTTTTTTTTTTTTTTTTTTGAGACGGAGTCTCGCCCTGTTGCCCACAGTGGAATGCAGTGGCGTGATCTTGGCTCACTGTAACCTCTGTCTCCCAGGTTCAAGCAATTCTCCTACCTCAGCCTCCTGAATAGCCAGGATTACAGGCACCCACCACCATGCCCAGCTAATTTTGCATTTTTAGTAGAGGCGGGGTTTCACCACATTGGCCAGGCTGGTCTCAAACTCCTAACCTCAGGTGATCCTCCTGCCTCTGCCTCCCAAAGTGCTGGGATTACAGGCGTCAGCCACCGTGCTGGCCTCCACACACTTTTAATGCCACATGTGAGGACACAGACCAGATCTTGTGTGAACTCAGAATGAGAGCTCATTTATCAGCAACGGGATAGCCCAAGTAATTCATGAGGGATCTGCTTCCATGATCCAAACACCTCCCACCAGGCACCACCTCCAACATTGGGGATTATATTTCAACTTGAGGTTTGGGTGGGTAGACTATCTAGACTATATTGTTTCACCCCTGGCTCCTCCTAAATCTCATGTCATTCTCACATTTTAAAGTATACTTATCTATTTAGAAATAGTCCCCCCAATGTCTTAACTCATTCCAGCATTAACTCAAAAACCCAAAGTTCAAAATCTCATCTGAGACAAGGCAAGTCCCTTCCACCTATGAGCTTGTAAAATCAAAAACAAGCTATTTACTTCCAAGATACAATGGGGGTATAAGCATCGGGTAAGCATTCCTGTTCCAAAATGGAGAATTAAGCCAAAAGAAAGAGGCTGCAGGCCCTATGCAAGTTCAAAAACTCAGCAGGGCAGTCATTAAACCTTAATGTTCCAAAATAATTGTCTTTGACTCCATGTCCCACATATAGGGCACACTGGTGCAAAGAGTGGGCTCCCAAGGACTTGGGCAGCTCTGCCCCAGGGCTTTGTAGGGTTCAGTCCCTGAGGCAGCTTTCAAGGCCTGGAGTTGACTGACTAGCTTTTCCATGCTGAGGGTGCAGGCTCCCAGTAGACCTACTATTCTTGGGTCTAAAGAGCAGTGGCACCCTTCCCACAGCTCCACAAGGCAGGGCCCCATTGAGGACTCTGTGTGGATGTTTCAACTTCACATTTTCCCTTTACACTCCCCTAGTAGAGGTTCTCTCTGGGGCTCCACTCCTGCAGCAGACTTCTGCATGGGCACCCAGGCTTTCTCATACATTTCCTGAAATCTAGGCAGAGGTTCCCAAGCTTCATTCACTCTAGCCCTCTGTGTACCCACAGGATTAACACCATGTGGAAACCACAAAGGCCTATGGTTTGCATTCTCCAAAGTGGCAGCCTGAGCTGTACCTGGGTCCCTTTGAGCTATGGCTGGAGCTAGAGCAGCCTGGATACAAGTAGCAGTGTCCAAGGCTGTGTGGTGTAGCAGGAACCTGGGCCTGGCCCGTGAACATATTCAGTCCTCCGAAGCTTCAGAGCTTGTGATAAGAGGGGCTGCCTGGAAGATTTCTGAATGCCTTAGAGGCTTTTTCTCCATTGTCTTAGTTATTAAGTCCTTTATAGTTATGCAAATTTCTCTATCAAGTGGTTGCTCCTCAGCCTGCTTCAATTCCTCTCCTGAAAAAGCTTTGTCTTTGGCACATGACTAGGCTGCAAATTTTTCAAACTTGTATGCTCTGCTTCCCTTTTAAATATAAGTTCCAACTTTAAGTCTTTTCTTTGTTCCCACATTTGAGCATAAGTTGTTCGAAGCAGCCAGGCCACATCTTGAACACTTTGCCACTTAGAAATTTCTTCCACCAGATCCTGTAGGTCATTGCTTTCAAGTTTAAACCTTCACAGTCCACAGGGCATGGAAAAAAATCCAGTCAAGGTCTTTACTAAGGCATAACATGCTTGACCTTTGCTCCAGTTCCCAATAAATTTCTCATTTCCTTCTAAGACATCATAAGCCTGTCCTTCACTGACTGTATCTCTATCAGCATTTTGGTCATAACTGTTTAACCAGTCTTTAACAAGTTTCAAACTTTCCCTCATCTTCCTGTCTGCTTCTGAGCCCTCCAAATTCTTCAAACCTCTGTTTTTTATCCAGTTCCAAAGTAGTGTCCACATTTTCAGGTATCTTTGTAGCAATGCCCTACTCCTCATTACCAACTTTTTGTATGTGTTAGGCTGTTCTTACATCACTATAAAGAAATAACCAAGACTGGATAATTTATAAAGGAAAGAGGTTTAATTGGGTCACAGTTCATCAAGCTTTACAGAAAGGATGGTGCTGGCATCTGCTCAGCTTCTAGGGAGGCCTCAATAAGCTTACAATTCTGGTAGATGATGAAGGGGGAGCAGGCATCATACATGTTGTGAAAGCAAGAGCAAAAGACAAAGAGTTGAGGAGAAGGTGCCACAAACTCTTAAGTGACTAGATTTTGTGTGAACTCAGAGAGAGAGCTCACTTACCACCAAGGGGATAGCCCAAACCATCAATTAAGGATTCGCCCCTATGATCCAGACACCTCCCACAAGACTCAATCTCTAACATTGAGGATTAAATGTCAACATGAGATTTGAGCAGGGCAAATATCTCAATTATATTATTACTTGAACTATTCTGTTTTCAACAAAAAGTTATGTGACATAAAAAAACCAAGAATGTTTGACCCATATACAAGTATAAAAGCAATCAATGGAAATAATCCTTTAAGAAGCCCCCAAATTGGACTTACTGGGCAAAACCTTCAGATCACCTATTTAAATAGATTCATAAAGCTAAACTTAGCTATGTCTAAATCACTAAAAAGCAGTATGAGAACAATGTCACAACAAATAGAGACTATCAGTAAAGAAATATAAATTTAAAAGAGCCAAATAAAATTCTGGGGGGAAATAATTGACATGAAAATTCATAAGGAAGGCTCAACAGCAGATATGAGTGGGCAGAAGAAAAAGTAACTTGAAATTAGTTCAACTGAGATTTTCTAGTCTGAGGAACAGAAAGAAAAAAGATGAAGAAAAATGAACAAGGCTTCAGTGACTTGTGCAATAATAGCAAGTGTGCCAAAATATGCCTAATGGAAGTCCCAGAAGAGGAGTGAAAGAAAGATGTTAATATAATATTTGAAGATACAATGAAAAAACTTCCCAAATTTGATGAAATGAATTTGCCCATCCAAGAAGCAACCCCAAATATGAGAAACACAAATAGATCTTCACCAATACACAGCATAATAAGATTATCCAAAGACAAAGAAAGAATCTTGAAAACAGCAGGAGAGAAGTGATCCATCACTTACAAGTGAGCTTTAATGAGATCAACAGCTGATTTCTTATTAGAGACCATGGAATCAGAAAACAGTGTGATAACATTTTCAAAATGCTGAGAAAAAATAAAAACTACTGTCAACCAAGAATTCTATATACAGAAAAACTGTCATTAAAAGACAAGAAATTAAGACACTCCAAGGTAAACAAAAAGTTGAGAGAATGTGTAACTAGCAGACCTTCAGGCAAAAGTAAAAGAAAACTAGATTGCAACCTATATCCATATAAAGAAATTAAAAAAAACTGTTAAAAATAACTATGTAGGTGATCTAAACCAGTATAAGTGCATTTCTCATTATGATACCATTTCAATTCTAATTGTCTTAAAAGACTACGGCATGATGTGATAATTATAAATCTAGTTGAGGGTCACACAAATAAAAAGATATATTTTTTGACTGTAATAGTATAAGAAGGAAACGTTCCATAAAGGAGTAAGGTCTTTGTACACTATTGAAATTAAGTTGGAATTAATTTGCACTAGAATTTTAAAACACTAAGAAAATAACTAAAAAATATACAGTAAAAGAAATGACAGCAAACAAAAATTGTACACTATGAAATATATTTTAACACAATACAAAGCAGTAATGGAGGAACTGAGAAACAAAATAACTTACATATAGAAAATAAATAGCAAAATGAAAGAATAAATCTTGCCTTACTAGTAATTACATTAAATGTAAACAGATTAAACATTGCAATTAAAAGGCAGAGATTTGCAGAATTGATTTCAAAACTTTATCAAACTATAAGCTGTCTACAAGAGACACTTTAGTTTCAAGAACATTAATTAATTGAAAGTAAAAGAATGAAAAAGATACTCCTAGACGTGGATAAGCTGATCCTAAAATTCACATGGAAATGCAAGGAACCAAGAATAATTGAAACCATTTTGGAAGAAAAGGAAGTTGAAGGATACACCCTTCTTTATTTTCAGACTTACTATAAATCTCCAGTAATCAACAAATGTGGTACTGTCTTAAAGACAGACATATAGATCAATGGAACTGAATTGAGAAGTCTATGGTAAAACCTATATCTATGGTCTGTCAATAGTTTTTTTCAGTGAATGGTGCTGAGACAACTGGACATCCACATGCAAAGAAGGATTTGAATTCTTCCCTCACACCATATAAAAAAATCAACTCAAAATTTATTAAAACTTAAATATAAGTGCTAACACTATATAACTCTTAGAAGAAAACAAAGGTATAAATCTGTTTTTTTTTTTTTTTTTTTTTATACTTTAAGTTCTACGGTACATGTGCACAGTGTGCAGGTTTGTTACATATGTGTACATGTGCCATGTTGGTGTGCTGCACCCATTAACTCGTCATTTACATTAGGTATATCTCCTAATGCTATCCCTCCCACCTACCCCCTCCCCACAATAGGCCCTGGTGTGTGATGTTCCTCTTCCCAAGTCCAGGTGATCTCATTGTTCCGTTCCCACCTGTGAGTGAGAACATGCGGTATTTGGTTTTCTGTTCTTGCGATAGTTTGCTGGGAATGATGGTTTCCAGCTGCATCCATGTCCCTACAAAGGACATGAACTCACCCTTTTTATGGCTGCATAGTATTCCATGGTGTATATGTGCCACATTTTCTTAATCCAGTCTGTCACTGATGGACATTTGGGTTGATTCCAAGTCTTTGCCATTGTTAATAGTGCCACAATAAACCTATGTGTGCATGTGTCTTTATAGCAGCATGATTTATAATCCTTTGGGTATGTACTTAGTAATGGGATGCCTGGGTCAAATGGTATTTCTAGTTCTAGATCCTTGAGGAATTGCCATACTGTTTTCCATAATGGTTGAACTAGTTTACAATCCCACCAACAGTGTAAAAGTGTTCCTATTTCTCCACATCCTCTCCAACA
>NW_016803584.1:163073-168157 GCF_001698545.2 Rhinopithecus bieti
AGTCATTCTCTGTCCAGCTTTGTTCCACTGCTGGTGATGAGCTGCATTCCTTTGGTGGGGGAGATGTGCTCTGATTTTTTGAATTTCCAGCTTTTCTGCCCTGCTTTTCCCCCATCTTTGTGGTTTTATCTGCCTTTGGTCTTTGATGACGGTGACGTACTGATGGGGTTTTGGTGTGGGTGTCCTTTCTGTTTGTTAGTTTTCCTTCTAACAGTCAGGACCCTCAGCTGTAGGTCTGTTGGAGAATGCTTGAGGTCCACTCCAGACCCTGTTTGCCTGGGTATCAGCAGCAGAGGCTGCAGGAGATAGAATATTGCTGAACAGCGAGTGCTGCAGATTCTTGCTCTGGAAGCTTCATCTCAGGAGTGTACCCCACCGTGTGAGGTGTGAGGTGTCCTTGGTCTGCACCTAGTGGGGTATGTCCCCCAGTTAGGCTACTCAGGGGTCAGGGACCCACTTGAGCAGGCAGTCTGTCCGTTCTCAGATCTCAATCTCCATGCTGGGAGATCCACTGCTCTCTTTAAAGCTGTCAGACAGGGTCATTAACATCTGCAGAGGTTTCTGCTGCTTTTTTGTTTAGCTATGCCCTGTCCCCAGAGGTGGAGTCTACAGAGACAGGCAGGCCTCCTTGAGCTGTGGTGGGCTCCAACCAGTTCGAGCTTCCCAGAGGTTTTGTTTACCTACTTAAGTCTCAGCAATGGTGGGTGCCCCTCCGCCAGTCTCACTGCTGCCTTGCAGTTAGATCTCAGACTGCTGTGCCAGGAATGAGGGAGCCTCCCTGGGTGTGGGACCCTCCTGGCCAGGTGTGGTATATAATCTCCTGGTGTGCTATTTGCTAAGACTCTTCGTAAAGCACAGTATTAGGATGGGAGTTACCCGATTTTGCAGGTGTTGTGTGTCTCAATTTCCTTTGGCTAGGAAAAGGAATTCCCTTCCTCCTTGTGCTTCCCAGGTGAGGTGATGCCTCCCACTGCTTCAGCTCTCACTGGTCTGGCTGCACCCTTGGACCAGTGCCAACTGTCTGACACGCCCCAGTAAGATGAACCCGCTACCTCAATTGAAAATGCAGAAATCACCTGTCTTCTGTGTCACTCACGCTGGGAGCTGGAGGCTGGAGCTGTTCCTATTCGGCCATCTTGGGCACACCCCTCCACAAAGGTATAAATCTTTGTGACCTTGAACTATGTAATAGTTTCCTATATATGACACCAAAAGCACAAGTAACTAAAAAAAGTAAATTGGAATTCATCATGAGCAAAATCTTTGGCATATCATAATTCAAGTATTTGAAGAAAATTTTTGCAAATTGTATATCTGGTAATAATATAGCACCCACAATATATTTATTTTCAAATTTATTCTTATCTTTATTGCTTTCCTTCTGCTAAATTTGAGTTTAGTTTTTTTCTTCCCTTTCTAGTTCCTTGAGGCATAATGTTAGACTCTGTATTTGTAATCTTTCTTTTTATAATGTAGGCATTTATTGATATGAACTTTCCTGCTAGAACTGCTTTTGCTGCACATCATAGGATTCATATGTTGTTTTCCTTGTCATTTGTCTCAATATATTTCTAAATTTCCCTTTTGATTTCTTCTTTGACTCATTTGTTGTTCAGGAGCGTACTGTTTACTTTATACATATTTGTCAAGTTTCCAAAATTTCTTATTGTTGATTTCTAGCTTCATACTGTTATGATTCAGAAGAATACTTGATGAATTTGATCTTAAATTTGTTAAGACTTATTTTGTGACCTAATAATTAAACATTAAAAAGCAAGGCAATTAAAAATGGGTAAAGGATTTCCATAGACATGTCTCCAAAAGGAATACACAGGGGCCAGTAAGTACATGAAAGAATGCTCAACACAATTAGCCATCAGGGGAACAGAAATCAAAATCACAATTAGGTACAACTTCACAACTCCTGAGATGGCTGTAATTTTTGAAAAAATAGGAAAATAAGTTGTGTTAGTCTGTTTGATCTGCTATGACAAAATACTTTTGATTAGGTAACTTATAAACAAGAAAATTTTTTTGCTCACAGTTCTGGAGGCAAGGAATTCCAATAATAAGGCTCTGTCAGATGTTGTGTCTGTTGAGGGCTCACTCTCTGTTTCATAGTTCATGCCTTCCCACTGTGTCCTCACATAGTGGAAGGGGGCTAGCTAGCTCTCCAGAGTTATTTGTATAAGGGCACTGATCTCATTCATAAGGGCAGAGCCCTCATCAGCTAATCACCTGCCAAAGGCCCCAACTTTTCATACTATTACATTGATGATTAGGCTTCAACATAAAATTTCTGGGAAGACATAAACACTTAGTCCATCCTGCACAAGTGTTGGTGAGGATATAGAGAAATTGGAGCCCTCATGCATTTTTGTTGAGAACATAAATTTATTTCTGCAACTGTGAAAACCAGTTTGGTAGTTCCTCAAAATGTTCAACACAAAGTGGCCATATGACAGCAAATCTGGTTTTCACCCAAGATGATTTAAAACATGGCCACACAAAGACTTCTACACAAATGTCCACAAAGCATTATTTATAACACTTAAAAGACAGAAACATTCCAAATATTCATCAACTGAAGAATGGATAAACAAAATGTGGTATACCTACAATGGAATATTATTCAGCCATAAAAGCAACAATGTACTGATACATGCTACAATGTTGATGGGCCTTGAAAGCATTACGGTAAGTGCAAGAAGCCAGTCAAAAAAGATCACATATGATTCCATTTATATTTGATGTCCATAAAATCAAGACTACAGAGGCAGATAGTAAATTAGTTGTTGATTAGAATGGGAGAGGGAGAGGAAAGAGAGTAGAAGGATGATAACTAAAGAGTTCAGGGTTTTTTTTTGAGGTAATTAAAATGTTTTTAAATTAACTGGAGTGAGGATTGCACATATCTGTGAATATATTACAAACCATTAAGTTGTCCGTTTTAAAAAAATAAATTGAATGATATGTAAGTTATATCTCAATAAAGCTGTCATGAAATCAAAAGAAAAACATGTGTAGACAAAATACATATTGATTTAGGCTTGTACTTTGGCTAGGATCTAGCAGAGCATTGAGACTGTTAGTCCCACTGGACTGCTTTCAATGGAGGAAAAAAGATATTTACAATGAAAAACTGAGGTGCTGTTATTAAAAAAAGGTGGGCTGAATGTATAAACTCCTCCAGTAAATTATAATTTTACTTACAATAAAATCCTAATATGTTACCATAGACTACTAGGCCCTAGAGGGCCCATTTTCATCTGCCTCTCCAATTTCATACTCTTACTTCTCTTTCTTCTCCTTCTTCTTTTTGCGTCTCCTTGGACACCTTAAGGTCATTTATACCTCAGGGCATTTTTATTTGCTGTTCCCTCTACCTGCAATGCTTTTCCCCCAGGTATTTACACAGATTGCTTCTTCTCATCACTCAATTCTCAGACCACAGGTTATCTTTTGAGAGAAGCCTTCTCTGACCACCCTCATCATAGTTGCTGGCCATTTTACCACTTTGTCTTCATAGACATTGTTATTATTTGATAATATTTTTATTATACTTATGTGTTTATTTTTGTTTTTCTCCCTGTCATCTGATAGAATGTAAGCCCTATGAGAGCAGGAACCATGATTATTCTATTCATCAAGATGGTCTCAACCTCTAGCATAGGGATTAGCACATAGTATAACCTCAGGAAGTGTTTGTTAAATGAACTAGTAGCTTAAAAGTCCCAAACTTACAGAAAATAACCTCCTTTCTGTACTGCATGCTATCACATTTCTTTTAAAACAGAGCAGTGAAAAGGAAAATAGAATCTCCAATTCCATCCAGGCATTGAAAAAAAACCTAAAGGAAGTTAAATCAGTGCTGCGAATGGGACCTAGGGAGCCACTCTCTGGGAGGCTGTGGCCCAACACATTTCTTCCCTATTTATTTTCACACTCTCAAATTCAATCCTTTGTGTCTCTGTCTTTGTAATGTAGACACATATAATAGGTAGTTAATTGGGGCCTCATCTGCTATATGTTTCTTTTTTCATGAAAGCAACTGTCCACATCACTGTTCATAGGTTAATTCAATCCCTTCGCTTTCTTCAAAATATTTCTAATTTGTACCTGTTTATACTGTGCTGCCTGGTGTTAGCATGCATAAAAGAACTTGATTGCCACCCCTCTCCTAGAGGCATCTTAAAACTTCTGAAACAGTGTTCTAGTGTCCATGGCAATCTTTGAAATGGTTACAGGGTCATGGCTCAGAGGCTGCAGCCAACCTGAGAAAGGCAACACAAGAAGGTGTGTGACAGATGACAGATTGCTGCTGCTGAGTTGGCTCTGAGACCTGGCCTAGCCCTTGGTGCTGAATGAATGAGTATCAGATGCCCACCTGCACCGAGGGAATTACGACACATAAGCACACTCATTCATGGGTGGTCCAGTGCTGAATGCCTTTCTGCATTGCACTACCTCTCTATCAGCAGCCTGGTCATGCATGAATAAACAGTTACTGGCTCCAGTCAAACCTGACAGCTCATTGGAATGGTGGAAATGTGCTGGGACTCCATTCTTGGAGAGACTTTAGGTAATCTATACCAGTAGGGGAACAGCTATTAAGCAGTTGTCTTGGTGTTCACTAACCATTTAAATGGGAATTACCTTTGGATAAACCAGTGAGGACAGCCTTGAGCCAGGAAGTCCTTGACTCAGAATAGGTTTCTTTTTGTCCCAGCCACAGGATCTTGGAGACCTGTAGACCTATTAAACCATAGGTCTATGGATGAAATTTTTGGGATGCAGGTTGCAACCTTACTGGAGAAAAAAAGACAGGAAAGTGGAGGTAGCTAGTTGTCTCATTTTATTTTCTGTAACTATAACAGAATACCCGAGAATGGGTAATTTATAAAGAAAAGAATTAAAAAAGGATGAGTTTGCATCCTTTGTAGGGACATGGATGCAGCTGGAAACCATCATTCTTAGCAAACTATCACAAGAACAGAAAACCAAACACCGCATGTTCTCACTCATAGGTGGGAACTGAACAATGAGATCACTTGGACTCAGGAAGGGGAACATCACACACTGGG
>NW_016803584.1:170932-175993 GCF_001698545.2 Rhinopithecus bieti
AAAAAAAAAAAAAAAAACTAAAAAAAAAAAAAAGAAACTGTAAACATTCCAAAACCAGCAAGAGGAAATAAATAATAAAGGCTAGAGTGGAAAGTAATGAGAACATAGACAAACAGAAAAAAATCCACAAAATTAGAAGCTGATTCTTTGAAAAGATCAACAACATTGAAAATCTTTAGCTAGATCGACAAATAAAAGAGAAAAGACTTGAAAGACTAAAATCAGGAACAAAAAAGGGAACATCAATACTGACCTTCCAAAAATAAGGACTGGGTACAGTGGCTCACACCGGTAATCTCAGCATTTTGGGAGGCTGAAGTGGGAGGACTGCTTGAGCCCAGGAGTTCAAGCCCAGCCCGGGTAATGTAGGGAGACCCCATCTCTACAGAAAATTTTAAAATTAGCCAGGGATGGATGCACACACCTGTGGTCCTAGCTACTTGAGAGGCTGAAGTGTGATGACTGCTTGAGCCCATGAGATGGAGGCTGTAGTGAGCTGTGCTTCTACCACTGCACCCCAGCCTGGGTGTCAGAGTAAGACCCTGTCTCAAAAATAAATAAATAAATAAAAATCAGCTACTCAGAAGGCTGAGGCAGGAGAATCGCTTGAACCCAGGAGGCAGAGGTTGCAGTGAGCCAAGATTGCGCCACTGCACTTCAGCCTGGGCAACAGAGCTAGACTTTGTCTCAAAAAAACAAAACAAAACAAAACAAACCAACAAAACAAAACAAAACAAAACAAAAATAAGGTTACTAATTGTTCTGAACAATTTTGCCAATAATTAGATAAGTTAAATAAAATAGAAAAGTTCTGAGAAAGACATATAAAACTGACTTGATAGAAAATTTAAAATGTGAATAAACCTATAACAAGTGAAGAGATCAATTAGCATTTAAAAAAAATCCCACACAAAGGCCCACGCCAAGAAGACTTCACTAGTGAATTTAACCTAACATTTAAAGATGAATTAATAAAAATTCTTCTGAAAAGAAAAAGAAGCTGAGGGAAGACTTCCCAATGCATTCTGAAAGTTCAGTTTTATTCTTAAAGCCAGACAATGAAATATTAAGGGAAAAAAAAAAACTACACACCAACAGCCCTTATAAACATAAATGCAAAATCCTCAACATGATATTACAAAATTAATCCAGCAACATATAGAAAGAATTATAATACAATGAATGAGTGGGATTTATTCCAGAAATGCAAGGTTGGTTAAACATGTGAGAATCAATTGAAGTAATACACCATATCAGTAGAATGAAGGACAAAACTCACATTACCATCTTTTTAAAATTTTTTATATCTATAGGTTTTTGGGGGAACAGGTGGTGTTTGGTTACATAAATAAGTTCTTTAGGGGTGATTTGTGAGATTTTGGTGCACCCATCACCTGAGCGGTATACACTGTACCTGATTTGTAGTCTTTTATCCTTCACTCCATTCCCATTCTTTCCCCAAGTCCCCAAAGTCCATTGTATCATTCTTATGCCTTTGCATCCTCATAGCTTAGTTCTCACTTATAAGTGAGAAATATGGTGTTTGGTTTTCCATTCCTGAGTTACTACCCTCAGAATAATGATCTCCAATTCCATCCAGGTCGCTGTAAATGCCATTATTTCATTTATTTTTATGGCTGAGTAGTATTCCATGTTATACATACATATATACATACACAATGTGTATATATATATAATATATATCACAATTTCTTTATCCATTCACTCATTGACTGATGGGCATTTGGGCTTGATTCATTTTGTTTTGCAATTGCAAATTGTACTGCTATAAACATGCATGTGCAAGTATCTTTTTTCATATAATGACTTATTTTCCTCTGGGTAGATACCCAGTAGTGGGATTGCTGGATCAAATGGTTGTTCTACTTTTAGTTCTTTAAGGAATCTCCACACTGTTTTCCCTGGTGGTTGTACACAAGCAGTGTAAAAGCGTTCCCTTTCCACCACATCCATGCCAACATCTATTATTTATTTATTTATTTATTTTTGAGATGGAGTCTCACTCTGTCGCCCAGGCTGGAGTGCAGTGGTGTGATCTCGGCTCACTGCAAGCTCCATCTCCAGGGTTCACGCCATTCTCCTGCCTCAACCTCTCGAGTAGCTGGGACTACAGGGGCCCGCCACCACGCCCTGCTAATTTTTTGTATTTTTAGTAGAGACGGGGTTTCACTGTGTTAGCCAGGATGGTGTCTATCTCCTGACCGCATGATCCACCTGCCTCGGGCTCCCAAAGTGCTGGGATTACAGGCATGAGCCACCACGCCCGACCAGCATCTATTTTTTGTTTTTGTTTTTGATTACGGCCATTCTTATAGGAGTAAGGTGATATCATATTGTGGTTTTGATTTGCATTTCCCTGATATTAGTGATGTTGAACATTTTTTCATATGTTTGTTGACCATTTGTATATCTTTTGAGAATTGTGTATTGATGTCCTTAGCCCACTTTTAGAATGGAATTATTTGTTTATTTCTTTCTAGTTTGTTTGAGTTCCTTGTAGATTATGGATATTATTCATTTACTGGATGTATAGATTGTGAAGATTTTCTCCCACTGTGAGCTGGTGAGTTGTCTGTTTACTCTGCTGTTTTTTTGTGTTTGTTTGTTTTTGCTTTTTTTTTTTTTTTTTTTTTTTCTGCAGGGCTTTTGGGTTTTTTTTAAACCCCTTTTTTTTTTTTTTTTTTTTTTTTTTTTTTCTGTGCAGAAGCTTTTGAGTTTAATTAAGTCCCATCTATTTATCTTTGTTTTTGTTGCATTCGCTTTTGGGTTCTTGGACATGAAGTCTGCGATTAAGGCAATGTCTCGAAGGGTTTTTATGATGTTTTCTTCTAGAATTTTTACGGTTTCAGGTCTCAGATTTAAGTCCTTGATCCATCTTGAGTTTATTTTTGTGTAAGGTGAGGTATGAGAATCCAGTTTTATTCTTCTACATGTGGCCTGCCAATTATCCCAGCACCATTTGTTGAATCAGGTGTCCTTTCCCCATTTTATCACATGATCATCTTAATAGAAGGATTAAAAAGTTGGTAAAACCCAAAAACCATTCATTATTGAAATTCTCAAGAAGCTAGGAATAGGAGAGAACTTCTATGAAAAACCTACAGCTAACATTATACTTAAGCTGAAGACTGAATGCTTTGTTTGCATGTCAGGAAAAGATTGGAAACAAGGTGAATATGTCTGTTCTCACCACTTCTATTCAACATCATACTGGAGGTTCTAGCCCGTCCAGTTAGGCAAGGAAAAGAAATAAAAGTCTTCAAGCTTGGAAAAGAAAAAATTAAAATATGTTTATTCACAAATGACATAATTCTTTTTACAAAAATCCTCTGAATTCACACACAATAAAATTATTAGAACTAATTAATGAGTTTAGCAATGTTAAAGGATAAGAGATCAGTATAAAAATGTGTTGTATTTCTAAACACTAGTAATCAGCAATGTAAAAATAATTAAGAAAATAATGTACTTAATAATAGCATCCAGAAAATAAAATACTTAGAAATAAATTTAACAAAAGGAGTACAGGACGTATGGACTGGAAAATACAAAACACAGTTCACAGGAAATAAAGAACATTAAATAGAGAAATATTCCATGTTCATGGATTGGTAAGAGGATAATTTTCCCCAAATTGATCTATAGATTCAACATACCTCTGTCAATATCCCAGCACAAGTGTTCATAGCAGTATTATTTATAACATATAAAAAATGTAAACAGCCTATAAATACCCAACAACTGATTAATAAACCAAATGTGTTGCATCCATACAATGGGATATTATTCATCCATAAAAATATATGAAATACCAATAAATGCTACGACATGGATGAACCTTAAAAACATTATGCTGAGTGAAAGAAACCAGTCACAAAATACTATTATACATACTGCATTTGAGTGATTCAATTTGTATAAACTATCCAAAAGAGATAAATCTGTAAAACAGAAAGTAGATTAGTGGTTGCTTACGTCTTGGGAGAGGTTGGGGGCAATAGGTAGTGACTATAAATGGGTACCAGGGATCTCTTTGTGGTGAAAGAAATCTAAAACTGGAGGGTGGTGATGGTTTCACACTGTAAATTTAATAAAAACAATTGAATTGTACATCTAAAATTAATAAATTTCATAATATGTAAATTATATCTCAATGAAGCTGTTAGAATAAGCAAACACACAAAATCCTAAAGCTATGGACCCTGAACTTGGTTCTAGGAATACAGTGAAATTGGGGAAGAGAGGCCTTGCTGGCCAGCAGTTCCCAATTTAGAATTTCTAATTTTAATGCTAATCTCAATTTCTTGTCATTTGCTAGTTGTTCATGATAACCTAGATTTTTTTCCTCATCAGTGAAATGACCTTGGGACAGCCTTCGACTGCTGAAGCTGTTACATTTTAGGAAAACCCATAATTCCTCCATTTCTTTGCATCATTAAAACCACACAACCCCATATCTACTAAAAAGCAAAGACAGCTGAACTTCCACTATAGTGTGTAAGTGATAATGTGTGTAGCCCCAACATGGAAGCAGTATTTCTAAAATCTCATCTTTGGTTTTCACTTTCAATAATAGGGATGTAGATCTGGCAGTTGGGGTGGCGGGGTGCTGTATGTGATAACACTGAATCTACACTGCCCCTCCAGAATGTTTATTTCTTCCCATCACCCCAACAGCCTAAGCAATCCATAGTATAATTGTATTCAGCCACTGAGCTATCAGCAATGCAATAATGCAGACCTTCCAAATGCTTAATGTAGTCATTAGCTGTGCAGCATAGTAGAAATGCATGGATATGGTAGAGGGCTGGGGGATAGCTATTTTTTAAATGAAGACAAATAATAGAACAGCTGCATCCCTCCACCAGGAGAACCTGTTTTCCTTTTTACTTTAGGAGTTTGGAATTAACTCTGGAGAGAGCAGTTGAAAAATTAGCATTAGAAAGAACCAAAATACTCAAGAAAGGGAGGCAGGGCAGGGGCTCACAAGAAACGTTCTTCTCTGAGGGCACAATGGTTGCTTTCTGCAGCCAGCAGCAG
>NW_016803584.1:178018-182209 GCF_001698545.2 Rhinopithecus bieti
GGGCTCCTTTGGGGTTCTTTCTTTCCACTTAGCTTTGAGTAGAAAAGAGTGTGGGGGATCATACAAGGGAGGTTTTCATGGCCTACATGGTCTACAAGTAGTCTGCATCACTTCCACTGATGTTCCACTAGCCAGAATTTGGACATATGACTACCCCTAAGTGCAAGAATGGCTGAGAAATGTAGTTTATCTGGGTTTCCAGGAGGAAAAGAGAATGGATTTTATAAATAAGTAAGTAAAATTTTAAATAAGAATTGTAATTAAAATATTAAATGATAAAAGACGAACTCCCTAGTGGAAAAAAAATGGCCAATACCATTGACCAATAAAAATATTAAATATTCAGAATCATTAAGGGTAAAACTAAGATACAAAAACATATTTCCCTATTAAACTGTCAATATTAAACATAATAATACCATGTTATTTTCCTGTGCTGCTGAGAAATTGTCTAGACAGTCTCAGACACTGTCTCAAAAAAAATGGATAAAAATGTTTTTTCAGGTTTCAGAGGACAATTTGACAATATATATCTGAAAGACTTTTAAATGTGTATAGTCTTTGATCTAGGTTTCCAATTAAAAAAATTATCAGAAATAAATAATCAGAAAAGTATTCAAAGATTCAAAGATTTCTGTCTTTCATATTCTACATCACATCTATGAGCAAATCATGTTAGATCTAGCTTCACAATATATCCAGAATCTGATCCCTCTTTCCACCTCCACTCCTTTGTTACCTATAATCCAATTTTCACGTAGTAGTCATCATAATCCTTTAAAAACTTATGTCAAATAAGGTCACTCTTCAAAAGCCTTTAAGAGCTCTATAGTTTTCTCATCTCAGAGGAAAAACCCAACTGGTCCCATGTGATCTACCCCATCGCAGTCCATGCCAAACTTCTCTGGTCTAATCTCTACTTTCTACCCCTTCTCTCCTTGCACCCTTTCATTGGGCTACACAGACTTCACTGCTGTTCCTACATGAACCAAGATGCTTCCTCTTCAGGGCTTTGCTGTTCACCATCCACATTTCTGCTTCAGTGTCAGTGTAGCTGATCCTATGCCCTCCATGTCAAAAGCAATGTGCTCCCTCCACCTACCTTTCCTAGTTCCTTCCATAATATTTATCTCCATCTGATATACATCCTTGTTAAATTGAATTTTGCTTATCTGTGTTGTGATGTCAGGAATTTTGTATCCCTTAAAATAGTGCCAGGCACCTAGAAGGTGCTCAGTAAACATTTGCCAAATGAATGAATAGTAAAATATTATAAAAATTCTGAAACATTGAAAAATAGGACTGGTTAAATAAACTGGGATGGTTGACTTAAAGGCCATACAGTTAGACAAGATGGAATCAAAAGCATAAAATAAATGAGAATGTGATTCTGTGTCTCACTGGAGGAAGTGCTGGAAATACCAATTTCCTGTAGATAATAGTTATGTTTCTTACCCAATTGGTTTCTGAAACCATCGGAAAGGGAAGTTTCTCATCCTAAAGTTCCTTTTACATGTATCAACTGATTTATGATCTCAAACAGATTTCTCTGTGAAGGGCTTGTGTGTGTGTGTGTGTGCACGTGTGTGTGTCCAAGGGCTAAATGGATTTTTTAAAAAGTAATCTTATTCTTTACAGATTATATTGGTCATTGGTCAGCTAGGGCTGCTATAAAATAATACCACAGACTGCATAGTTTAAAGAACAGACATCAATATTCTCATAGTTCTGGAGGCTCCAAGCCCAAGGTCTATGTCCAGCAGGGTTTGGTTTCTGGTGAGAGTTTTCTTCCTGACTTGCTGGTGGCCTTTCCATGATGTATGCTTGTGCAGACAGTGAGTGAGGGAACAAGCTTTTAGTGTCTCTTCTTATAAGAACATTCATTCTACCAGATTAGGGCCCCATTCTTATAACCTCATTAACCTTAATTACCTTCTAAATGTCCTTCTCCAAATATAGTTACATTGAAGATTAGGCTTTAACATGCGAATGGCAAGGGGAGGGGCACACAATTCAGTCTCAGGTATATTCACCCTGTTTATCAAAAAAGCAGAGAGTCACTAAGCCTATTTTGCATCACCACAACTAATATTGCTTTTTCCTAGGCTTTCTTTTTAAGATTTATCCAAAGATCCTGAGAATAATTGGAATACTATTCTAGTTGAGATCATTAATTTTGAAACACTAGTAAAGGGATTAAGTAATCAGAATAATACATCAAAACCAAGTTTTGTTAGTAGGAAAAATGCACTGTTCAAAGGTTAAATAAGTGTTTTAATGAAGAAAAAGAATTTACTTTTTAAAAACTGTTTTGCTGGGCGCGGTGACTCACTCCTGTAATCCCAGCACTGTGGGAGGCTGAGGCGGGCATATCACAAAGTCAGGAGATGGAGACCATTCTGGCTAACACGGTGAAACCCCTTCTCTACTAAAAATACAAAAAATTAGCCGGGCGTAGTGGCATGCATCTGTAGTCCCAGCTATTCAGAAGGTGAGGCAGTAGAATCGCTTGAACCTGGGAGGCAGAGTTTGCAGTGAGCCGAGATCGCACCATTGCACTCCAGCCTGGGTGACAGAGCGAAACTCCGTCTCAAGCAAAACAAAACAAAAAACTGTTTTAGCCCTAAGACACACACACATACACACACACACACACACTTTTCAGAGAAACTTGTCTGAGACAGTGAAATGTACCTGATAGTGATCCTTCCAGGCAGCAATGATAATTTTTAATTACACACCAACCTAGCTGTGTAGGGTCTGGAAACATCAAAAAGTATTTTTGACCAAAATAATTTGTTACCATGGTGATAAGTGGTCACATTTTCAATATATGTTGGTAATCTTCCCAACTTTTTCTTACAATTGTATTTATCTCCATCATAGGAAGGAATGGTTTGTCTCAGTATTGTCCCGTCTTGTAACCCCAGCATTTAGTACCAAATACTTATATTAGTTAAAAATGTTTAAATCAAGGGGAACATGAATCTGAGGTAATAGTCATCTCTCTCTCTCTCTCTCTTTCTCTCTCTCTGTAGGTTATTAAATAAGCTGAAGTTGTAGAAGTATAAATTAGAAATGTTTATAGTTTTCTCCAAATACTGCCACTAACAAGGCCATTTTAAATGCCCCTTGCCTCCTGTAGCAGATATCTTACCACATTATCATATCTTGGGAAAATTCTATAATTTCCCAGTCCATTTCAGTGATTAAAAACCCACTGTTAGCCAGGTGAAGTGGCTCATACCTGTAATCCCAGCACTTTGGGAGTCTAAGGCAGGTGGATTGCTTAGAAGTTCCAGACCAGCCTGGGCAACATGGTGAGACCCCCATCTCTACTAAAACTACAAAAATAGTTAGCCAGGTATGGTGTCACACAGCCTGTAATCCCAGCTTTTCAGGAGCCTGAGGTGGGTGGATCACTTGAACCCAGGGGTGGGGTGGGGGAGGTTGCAGTCAGCTGAGATCATGGCACTGCCCTGCAACCTGGGCAACAGAGTGAGACCCTGCCAAAAACCAAAGCAAAACAAACAAGCATGGTCTAAAAATCAAATTTCGTATGCAAATTAAAGATGTTCTCTTTGCAGCTAACTTCTAGCATTGTGGCTTGAGGGACCTAACACAGGGAAGGAGGATATGGTCTTCTTTTTATTTATTTTCCATTACCTACATTGGGGACAACATATTTTGCCTCTGGTTCTTCGCTTCTTCTTCCCTCTTGGATATTCTAGCTTCTCCAGTGAGCGGACACAGGAGGAATCAGAAAGATTCCTTGGGCCACTAGTGAAGTCTTCTTTGACACTAATTGCTGGGCCAATAATGACTGTCCATTGACAATGCTCTCTCGATGGCAGGCACTCAAATACTGGATTTATAGAGGAGACACACATGTGAGTTATTTCAAAGCCTTCCCAATCCATAGTGTCCTGCTTCACCTCATCTAACCCTCCAAGGTCCTTGCATTTACTGGTAAACTCCATGGGCTCTTGTTGCTGGTTATTTCATCCAGGAGTTAGCTTTTTGTGTTGGTGTCAGCATGATGGCATAAGTGTGGCTATTTTTTTGTGGTGCTCACTTTGCCTACCAGAAACATATATGCTCCCATCAAAGCAGAAGTAATAGCTGAGCTGCACCACAGGGCTCTCTGTGTGCCCTGCCATCCTTCTCAAGTTGTTTTTTTTTTTTTTTTTT
>NW_016803584.1:182350-186699 GCF_001698545.2 Rhinopithecus bieti
TGCATTGAATCTGTGGATTACTTTGGGCGGTATGAATATTTTAATAATATTAGTCTTCTAATCCATGAACAAAAGATTTTTTAAATTTTATTGTTGCTGTCTTTAATTCCTTTCAGTGTACAAGACTTTTGGCTCAATGGATAAATTTATTCCCAAGTATTTTGTTATTTTCTATGCCATTGTAAATGGAATTAGTTTTTAACCTTCCTTTTCAGATTGTTCATTGTTAGTGTTGAGAAATGCACTGATTTTTGCATGTTAATTTTGTATCTTGCAACTTTGCTAGATTTATTAGTTGTAGCAGTGTTTTGTGGAATCTTTAGGAGTTTTTACATATAACATCATGTTGTCTGCAACCAGAGACAATTTGACTTCCTCCTCTCCATTTTGGACGCCTTTTATTTTTTCTTGCCTAATTGTTCTGGCTAGGAGTTCTAGTACTATGTTGACCAGAAATTTAAAAAGAGTGCATCCTTGTCTTGTACCTGATCTTCAAGAAAGATCTTTCAGTCTTTCATTACTGAACATGATGTTAACTGTGGGTTATTTATGACCTTTATTATATTCAGGTAGTTTCCTTCTATTCCTGGTTTGCTGAATGTCTTTATCGTGAAAGCATGTTGAATTTTGTCAAATGAATTTTCTGCATCAATTGAGATGATCATGTATTTTCCCTTCATTCTGTTAATGTGACGTATTACATTGATTTATTTTCATATGATGAACCATGATATCCTCTTGTTAGTATTTTAATATCTGTAGAATCTTTAGTGATGTCACCCTTCTCATTCCTGATATTGGTAATTTGTGTTTTGTCTCTTTTTTCCCTGATCAACATGACTAGATGTTTATCAATTTTTTTGATTGATACAAAGAGCCAGATTTTGGTTTTACCGATTTTCTCTATTGTTTTTCTATTTTCTATTTCATTGATTCTGCTCTGTTCTTTGTTAGTTTTTTTCTGCTTATTTTTCATTTTCTCTTCTCTAGTTTGTTAGGGTATAGGCTAACATCATTGATTAGAGACCTTCCTTTTTGTGTAATAGAGGTCTATAATGCTATAAATATTCTTCTAAATTCTACTTTGTGTTCGACAAATTTTGTTATATTGTGTTTTCTTTTCATTTAGTTTAACATACTTTTACATTTCCCTTTTAATTTTTTTCTTTTATCCATGAGTTATTTAGTTATTTTATTTAGTTTACAAATGTTCGGAATTTTTTCAGATACCTTTCTCTTCTTGATTTCTTTTTTTATTTAAAAGAGATATTCATTCATGGGTGTATTATTTACTGGTTTCTAAAAGTACACACTTCTTATTCATTTCTAATTTAATTCTATAGGTGTCCAAGAATATAGTTTGTGTAACTTGAATACTTTTAAATTTAATGTGACTTGTTAATGACCAAGAATATGGCCTATCTTGGTAAACGTGCCATGTGCATTTGAAAAGCAAATCTGTATTCTAATGTTGTGGGGTGGAGTGTTCTATGAATGCAGTTAGACTAAGTTGACTAATTTTGTTGTTCAAGTCTTCTATATAATTGCTGATTTTCTGTTTATATTTTCTATTAGTTATTAATAGAGGAATATTGAAATCTCCTATTTTAATGGCAGAGTTTTCTCATTAATTTTAGTTTTTACTAGTTTTTGTTTCATATATTTGGAAGCTCTGTTTTTAAGTTCATCAATTCTTAAATTGTTACATTGTATTGATTAATCAATACCTTTAACATCATAAAATGATTGTTTTTTACTTGTGGTAATATTATTTCCTCTGAAATCCACTTTGCCTGATACTAATATAGCTGTTCCAGCTTTCTTTGGACAGCTGGATGTCAGCATGGAATATCATTTTTCACCCTTTTATTTTTGAACCTATTTGTGTCTTCATATTTAAAGTGGCTTTCTTTTAAGTAGCATATATTTAGGTTTTGTTGCTTTATTAATCTGATTTATCTGCCCTTTTGTGTGGTTTTAGAATGTTTATATTTAATCTAATTTTGTTATGGCTGAGTTTAAATCTACCATTTTATATTTGTTTTCTATTTGTCCCATCTGTTCTTTGTTCCTCTTTCATGTCATTTTTGGATTAACTGAGTTTTTATGATTCTATTTTATCTCCTTTGTGGGCTTGTTAATTATAACAAGTGTTTTGTTACTTAGTATTTCCTGTAAGTTTTATAATATGCATCTTTAACTTATCACAATCTATCTTCAAGTGACGTTACACTGTTTCATATGAAACATGACAGTCATACATAGTATACCTGTATTTCTCCCCTTTTGCCCTTTGTGATATCATTTTATTTCGATATGTTATAAATCCTATGGTACATTTTATTTTTTCTTTAAAAGAGTCAATCTTCTTTTTCTAATGACTTTATTGAGGTGTCATTGATATACTACACAGTCCACTCATTTAAAGTGTAAAATTCTGTTTTTTGCTGTATTCAGAAATATATACTTATTACCACAGTCAATTGAAAATGTTTTCATCGCTTCAAGAAAAAAACGTGTATCCTTTATCTGTCACCCCTCTATACCCTGTCCCTGTCCCAATTCCCCATACCTAGCCCTAAGCAACAATTATTCTTTGTCTCTTTAGATCCCTATTCGGGACATTCATAAGAATGGAATCATACAGTATTTGGTCTTTTGTGATTGACTTATTTAACTTGGCACGATGTTTTCAAGGTTCATCCATATTGTAGCAGATATCAGTGCTTCACTTTTTATTAAGAATGAATTAATATCCCATGGTCTAGTTCTACAACATTTTGTTTATTCATCCATTGACTGACATTTGTGTTGTTTCCATCTTTTTTTTTTTACTATTATGAATAATGCTGCTATAACAATCTGTATATAAATTTCTGGGTGGACATGTATTTTCATTTCTTTTGGGTATACACCTAGTAGTGGAATTGCTGGATTGTATGGTAACTATGTTTAATTATTTGAGGAAGTCCAAGAGTATTTTTCAAAATGGCTGCACCACTTTACATTCCTACCTGCAGTTTATGAAGCTTGGGATTTTTTCATATCCTCACCAACACTTGGTGGTATCTGACTTTTTGATTGTAGTCATCCTGGTGATCACGAAGTGGTATCTCATGATTCCAGTGATCTTTCAAAGAGATTTAAATAATGAGAAAAATTGTTTGTATTTACTCATGCAGTTACCAATTCCAGGACCCTTCATTCATTTAGATTCTAAGTTTCTGTCTGGTTTTGTTTTTCTTCCTTGTAGTACACATCTGCCTTTCATCTTTTCTATCAGAGAAAGCTTTATTTTGCCTTTATTTCTGAAAGATAGTTTAAGATAGTATAAAGAAGTTTAGGTTGAATTACTTTTATTTCAGTACTTTAAATATCTCACTTTACTCTTTTCTAGTTTCCCTGTTTCTATTCAGAAATTTTCTATTATCTTCATCTTTGTTCCTCTGTATGTCAAATTTTCCCCTCTGGCTGCTTCTGAGATTTTCTTTTATTGTTGGTTTTAAGCCATTTGATTATGTCTTAGTGTAGCTTTCTTCATGCTTCTTGTGCTGCAGTTTGTTGCGGCATAGATCTGTGGGTTTACAGTTCACATCAACTTTTGAAAATTTTGCCAATTTTTTCTTCAAATATTTTGGACTTCCCCTCTCTCCTCTGTCTTTTGTAGACATCAACTGCATGTATAGTTTGTTGCTGGCAGTTTGCACCATCGTTTATTAATTATCTATTTATTTATGTTTTAGTTAGTTTTCACTCCATGGTTTATTTTAGAGTATTTTTTACTCTGTGTGTATCTGTGTGTATTGGTATGTCTTCATAATCTTTTCATCTCCAATGCGTAATCTGTCATTAACCACATCCAATGACTTTTAAAATCTCAGATATTTTAGTGCTCATGTCTAGAATTTGGTTTGGATCTTTTCATATGTTACATTTTACTACTTAACATGATTAATCTTTCCTCCAGCTTCTTGAACATATAGGATATAGTTATAATAGTTATTTAATATCTTTTCCATCAACCTATCATATTTTAATTTTCTGTCAATTTTGATTTATTTTATTTTGATGAAAAGAAAATAGATTTCATAGGTTGTGCTTCCCGCTTCTTTGCCTGTCTGGTAAATTTTATTGGATACCAGGCATTGCATATTTTGCCTTATTAGTTACTAACATGTTTACATTTCTACTAAACTGAGCTTTGTTTTGATCTTTGCTCTGGGATTCAGTTCTGTGGAAGTTGTTTGCTTGTTTGTTTGTTTTCAGGTCTTACAGAAGTAAAAGTTTTCCTAGTTGGGACAAGAACAAGAACAGAGTTTAGTTTAGGGTTAATTTTTTTTTTTTTTTTT
>NW_016803584.1:189726-206006 GCF_001698545.2 Rhinopithecus bieti
CAGAGAAAGCTTTATTTTGCCTTTATTTCTGAAAGATAGTTTAAGATAGTATAAAGAAGTTTAGGTTGAATTACTTTTATTTCAGTACTTTAAATATCTCACTTTACTCTTTTCTAGTTTCCCTGTTTCTATTCAGAAATTTTCTATTATCTTCATCTTTGTTCCTCTGTATGTCAAATTTTCCCCTCTGGCTGCTTCTGAGATTTTCTTTTTATTGTTGGTTTTAAGCCATTTGATTATGTCTTAGTGTAGCTTTCTTCATGCTTCTTGTGCTGCAGTTTGTTGCGGCATAGATCTGTGGGTTTACAGTTCACATCAACTTTTGAAAAATTTTGCCAATTTTTTCTTCAAATATTTTTGGACTTCCCCTCTCTCCTCTGTCTTTTGTAGACATCAACTGCATGTATAGTTTGTTGCTGGCAGTTTGCACCATCGTTTATTAATTATCTATTTATTTATGTTTTAGTTAGTTTTCACTCCATGGTTTATTTTAGAGTATTTTTTACTCTGTGTGTATCTGTGTGTATTGGTATGTCTTCATAATCTTTTCATCTCCAATGCGTAATCTGTCATTAACCACATCCAATGACTTTTTAAAAATCTCAGATATTTTAGTGCTCATGTCTAGAATTTGGTTTGGATCTTTTCATATGTTACATTTTACTACTTAACATGATTAATCTTTCCTCCAGCTTCTTGAACATATAGGATATAGTTATAATAGTTATTTAATATCTTTTCCATCAACCTATCATATTTTTAATTTTCTGTCAATTTTGATTTATTTTTATTTTGATGAAAAGAAAAATAGATTTCATAGGTTGTGCTTCCCGCTTCTTTGCCTGTCTGGTAAATTTTTATTGGATACCAGGCATTGCATATTTTGCCTTATTAGTTACTAACATGTTTACATTTCTACTAAACTGAGCTTTGTTTTTGATCTTTGCTCTGGGATTCAGTTCTGTGGAAGTTGTTTGCTTGTTTGTTTGTTTTCAGGTCTTACAGAAGTAAAAGTTTTCCTAGTTGGGACAAGAACAAGAACAGAGTTTAGTTTAGGGTTAATTTTTTTTTTTTTTTTTTTGAGGCAGGATGTCGCTCTGTCATAAGGGCTGGAATGCAGTGGTGAGATCATGGCTCATGGCAGTCTCAAATTCCTGGACTCAAAGGATCCTTCTGCCTCAGCCTCCCCAGTAGGTGAGGCAACAGGCATGCACCACCAGGCCTGCCTATTTTTTTTAACTTTTCTTTTGTAGAAATAGGGTCTCATTATGTTGACCAGGCTGATTTTGAACTTCTGGCCTCAAGTGATCCTCTTGCCTCAGCGTCCCAAAGTGCTGAAATTACAGGCTGAGCCACCATGCCTGGATTATGGTTAATTTTTGACTATTACTGAGGCAAGACCCTTTTTAGTACTTTAACCTAGGACTTCTGAGTTGCATCACTACTGACATTTTGGTAGAGATAACTACTAGTGGTGGGAGCTTTCCAGCGTGTTGTTTAACTTTCATACTAGATATCAGTAGCATTAACCAGTTGTGACAACCGAAAATTTATCCAGTCATTGACAAATGTCCCCTTGGGGCCAAAATTGCCTTCCTTTGGGAACTACTGTTCTAACCAATGCTCCCTGAATTGTAAGATGTTACACATTGACTACTGACAGTAGGTACTGTTTCTGTATATGTATGATCTCTGAGTGCTATTCTCTACAATCCTTTCGGGTGGTTATTTCCCTAGCCTTGCACGGTTTCTTCTCTTGCATGCACAGATTAGTACTCTCTTGATTACTTGAGGGAGACCACTGCAGATCTCTGAAATTTTTTCTCTGTGCAGCTCTCTCCTCTTTGGTATCCTCTCATATGAACTCTAATCACCTTGATTTTTTCAGATTCCCACCTGTGTCTACTTAATTAAAGGAGGTTTCCTAAGTTACCCCTTTCTGTGTTGCACCCTGAAACTTTCTCCAAGTAGTAGTCTGGGCCAATATTAGGGCTCACTTCATTTGTTTTTCATTTTTTTCAAGGATAATTATTTTTCGTTGCCTAATGTCCAATGTCTTGAGTGCTATTGTTTGCATGTTTAGTCTAGCCTTTTAGTTGTTTTAGAAAGGAGGATAAATCCTCTCCATGATACTTTGTCTTGATTGGAAATAAAAGTAACATTTAGGAGGTTTTAACATTTTTCAAATATTTGAGACATTTCCAGATAATTTTGTATTTTTGTTATTTATTTCTAATTCAACTCTACTGTGGCCATGAAACCTGCTTTAGTTAGGATTCTCCATAGGGACAGAACTAATAGGGGATAAATACATTGTGTGTAAACATTTTATGTTATATATATATATGTATATTTACACACACGCGTGTGTGTGTGGGGGAATTCACTAGGAAGAATTGGCTCACAGGATCATAGAGACTAAGTCCCTCAATAGACTGTCTGCAAACTAGAGAAATATAGAAGCTGGTAGCATGGCTCCTAGAGAAGCCAGTAGCACGACTTCCAGGGAAGGTGTTAGTATGGGTCAGTCCAAGTCCTGAAGCCCCAAAACCAGAGAAGCCAAAAGTGCAGACTGCAGTCTGAAGCCAAAGGCCTGAGAGCCACTGGCGCCAGTCCCAGAGACCAAAAGCCAAAGAACCTGGAGTCTGATATCCAAAAGCGGGAAGATGAAAAGGGTATATTACTTTGGAAGATAGAGAAAGAGAGAAAGTGAACAAAGGAAAAAGAGCAAGCAAACCGAATGTCCCCCCTTCTTCCATGTGCTTTTTTTGTAGCTGCACCAGGAGTAATTAGGTGGTACCTGCCCATGTGGAGGTCAGGTCTTCTTCCTTCAGTCCAGTGACTCCCATGTCAGTCTCCTCTGGAAACACCCTCACAAACACACCCAGAAGCAATGCTTCAGCAGCCATCTTGAAATCCCTTGATCCAGTTAAGTTGACACCTAATATTAAGCATCATAGAATCTTCTCTGTATGGTTTCAATTATTTTCAGTAATGGAGACATGATTTATGGGCCAAACATGTGGTCTATCTTGGTGAAATGTCCAATATGACTTTTAAAATATTGTGCTTTGTGCTGTTAGGGGATGGATGGAATGTTTTATAAATGCCATTTAGGTAAAATTGGCTGATAGTGTTGTTCCATTCTTCTATATATTTACTAATATTTAGGATATACTTGTATCAATTACTGAAGATAGAATATCAAAATCTGTAAATGTAATTGTGAATTTGCCTATTTTTCATTTTCTTTGTGTCAGTTAGTGCTTCATGCATTTTGAAGGTCTGTTATACACATTTAGATGTTTAGAATTATTATATTTTTGATGAACTGGCTCTTTTATAATTATAAAATGTAAATGTTCCTCACTAGCCTGAGCAATATTCTTTGTTCTGAAGTCTTGTTTATCTGATGCTAATATAAAAATCCAGCTTTCTTATGATCAGTGCTTGAATGCCAAATATTTTTCCATTCTTCTGTGTCTTCATATTTAAATTGTGTGTCTTATATAGAGCATTTAATTATTTTTGCAGTGCACCATTTTCATTTAATGTATTTTCAATTTGTTTGGAATTAAATACATTGTTGTTTGTTTTCTGTTTTCCCCATATGTTCTTTGTGCAGGTTTTTCTTTCCTGCCTTTCTTGGTATTATTTAGGTATTTTATTAGCCTTCCATTTAATCTATTTTCTTGGCTTGTTAGCTCTACCTCTACGTTTTATCTTATCACTAGTTGCCCTAGTATTTCCAATATGCATCTTTATCATATCATGGTCTTTCCTCAAAAGATATTATATCCCTTCATGTAAACTGTAAAAATCTTACAACAATACTTTCCCATTTTCTCTTCTATTTTACACTATTATTTTCATAGATTTCCCTCTACATATGTTATTAACCACACAATCCATAGTTATTATTGTTGCTTTAAACAGTCACTTAGCTTTTAAGTAAATTAACAATAAAGTGTGAAGACATTTAAAAAATATTTACCCATATATTTAAACTTCTCAGTTCTCTTTATTTCTGTGTATAAATCCATATTTTCCCATCTGGTATTATTTTCCTCCTGCTTGGTGAAATTCCTTTAATATTTCTTGTAGCACAGGTCTGATGATAATAAATTATATCAGATATTGTTTGGAGAATTCCTTATTTTGCCTTTATTTCTGAAAGATGTTTTCTCAGATTAAAATTCGAAGTAAACATTTTTTTTCAGTGCTTTAAAGATTTTGTTCCATTGCCTTCTGGCTTGCATAGCTTCTGATGAGAAGTTATTGTCATTCTTACGTTTGTTCTCTTGTACGTAATAACTGTATGCCTATTTCTCTGGCTGCTAAGTTTTTTTCATCACTATATTTTAAGATTTGATTATGATATGTATTAGTGTAAATTTTTGTGTGTTTATTTTGTTTGAGATTTTAGATTCATGTTTATTGTTTTCATCAAATTTGGAAAATTTTCAGATATTATTTCATTTTTAGATCTACCTATTTATCTAATGATTTCTTCCCTTCTGTTTCTGTGACCCCAATTACATATATGTTGAATCATTTGGTATTCTCTCTCAGGTTACCAGGAACTCTGTGTTGTTTTAAAGAGTGTTAGGCTTTTTCCACTTAAGCAGGAGAGTCTTCAGTAGCCTTTTGTCAAAGAATAATTGAGCCCAGTACTCAGGTGTGGTTCTTCTTAGTGATTGCTTTTCTTCCAACGTAATATTAGCCTCCAAGTAATCACTACAGGGTCTTTATTATAATTATTTTTGAGCAGGAATTTTCTTGACTTTTATATTATTTCAGTGTGACTTACTAAGTAACACTAATTTTTTAACAGTTTAAGACATGTTTGTCATTGGTCACTTCCCCTTCTGCCAACACATCCCTTTTAGTGATATTTAGGTGTTTATACATGTCTGAATATATTTTAATAATTTAAAAATTATAACAGTGATACATATTCACAGTTAATAATTTGAAAAAAGCAGACAAGAAAGAATGAGAAAATACAAGTTATTCATATCACCCAACCCCAGTCAGAGATAAATGCTTTGAACTATTTGATATGCATATTTCTTATATATATAATCTTCTATAATAGCTGTTAATTTTTAATATAAGAATTGGGATTATACTGTGTACTTATTGAGCCACTTGCTCTTTCACATAATATACCATGAATGTCTTTCTATCAATTAAGCATTATACTTTATTTGCTTAACAGTCATGTATATAATACTTACTGTATTTCAGGCATTGTTCTAAGCATTTTACAAATATTAACTTACTTATTCCTCATGACATCACTATTAGGTAAATGCTAATAACATCCCCCTTTGCACAGAAGAGGACACTGAGATACAGAGTAAAGTAATTTGCCCATGGTCTTAGAGATAGCCTTGTAAATAATGGGACTGAAATCAAGCTCAAATGATCTAAAACATAGTTTCACTTTGTGTTCTAGATATAATCTAGTTTGTGGTGTTTTTTTCACCAAGACACATTAATAAGGCCCAGATGAAGTAGTCTTCATTGTTCCATGCCTTATGCAAAGGAATGGGTTGGTTTTTTCTGCCTTGCATTCCGTTTCCTTTGCTCATGATCCCTGATTTCTTTTTGAGGACTCTTCTCTCACTTTGTTCAGTCTTGGTTGGGCAGTAAATATTGATGACAGCCCTTCCACTTTCAAGGCTGGACAGGGTGTATGGAGATTCCTTCTATCAGATCATCCCCCTCACTGCCCTGATGAAGCTGGGGACAGATACATAACCTCAGCACGGCCAATTGTGTGTTGTTTCCTAAGATTTTAATCTTTGAGGGTTTTGAATTTATTTGTTTCACCACAATATCAGCTTCACAAAGGCAAGGATTCTGGATGGTCTCTGGCATACTAGGATTCAGTAAATATTTTTTGAATAAATGTATGAATATGTAAAACACTTAGCACAGTGCCAGTCACACAGTAGATGCTTAAAAGTTGTAGATATTACTACTGCTATCAGTTTTTTTTGCTATTTTATATCTCCCACTACCAGAAGGAATGTTCATTGAGAATGAGGAATGTTGTCTGTTTTGTTTGCTGCTATATCCTCAGCATGTAGAGGATATAACAGCATCCTCTATCTGTTATCATGTGCCTGGCACATGATAAGTACTTGCAAAAATGTGTTGGATAAGTGAATGAATTCCAGTGGTGGCATATACTTGATTGAAGCTGCTGGCTGTTCCCAAACCCTCTGGAGCTCCTGGTTCCTGTCTGTTTCAAGTCTGGTTCTACAGTTTTCTATGATCTTATAAAAATTCCCACTGGCCTTCTAATACTTTCTCATTTTTGCTTAAGTTACCAATAATTCTTTGTGGTGGTTTATAATCAAAGACTTCCACCTAAAACAACAAACCATAGAAATGCCTCTTAAATTCAGATTACTGACTTAATTTTGTCACTATTTGCTGAAATATTGGTATTTCTGGGACACTTCAGGGGTTTATAGGGATACCATCTACTAGGGTATTTAAGGTCAGGACAGCTCTGGAAAGAGGGAGACAGATATTTGCTGTGTCTGTACTGCTTATTTAGCAAGAGCTCACATTCTTCCAACGTACTTTCTCATGTACTTGGCTGCATTCTGTTTCTAGGATGACTGCACATTTATTAAGAGTAGTTGTTATCTGCCTTGAAAGCAGAGATCTACAACTTATTTTTTGGATGTGAAGCAAACTATACAATCTAGCATCAGAAGACCTCAGTGTTAATCTATTCCTGCAACTTATTTGCTCAAGCAGTTTCAAATCCATTCTTTAAGTGGCTTTGGTTGTACAGCACCAATGATATGAGGGACAATGCTTAGAACACTTGTCAAAGTCCCAGTCCCTCTCTGTGACTGTCTCACACTTTCCTTGGGACACCATTTTTGAAGGCGTTATAAAATGCCTCATTCCGAGATCAATGCTAATTTAATAAGCACTACCCATTTATTTTCTGTGCTTTCTAAAATAGCTTCAAGGGGCTAAGTATAGGCTCTAAGACGATCTGCAACTAGGTGAGCAGGCTGCTTCATCAAAGGTTATTTAGAGGGAAGGTAGTGGCCAAAAGTCTACTGAGAAATTCTTTCTTTTGCTCTAGGTGTATACCCAAATGTGTTTGTAAGTCCCTCTTCATTCTTACTTAGCAGCTTAATCAAAAACCATTTAGTAGCTCTCTTTCTTTCAGATTATTGCCATAGATTGTGGATAGTTTGCATTTCCTCCAAAAGATTAGTAATCAATTACTGTGCAAAAATGTGTGTGTGTGTGTGTGTGTGTGTGTGTGTGTGTGTGTATATACACACAGAGAGAGAGAGAGAGAGAGAGAGAGCTCTGCTCATTTATTCCCGGCTTCAAACTCTTCTACTGCAGTTGAGCTTTTCTCACTTGGTGGAAAACATAGATTCTGGCATCCTTGGATTTACAAAATCCCAGCATAGAGGCCCCAGAGAAAAGAGAATGCACCTTTGTTCTCTTATTGTGATTTGAACAATATCCAAGGGGAATTCTGACTTTGAATATAAACCTGGGGTGTTAATTGGCCACAACTTGGTATAATATGACATACAGCTGATGCAAATATGACCATGATCAGAGCTGCATTGATATGAGTAGATTGTCTAAAGCAAAGGATGTGGTGATCCAAAGTATGATCACTTTTTCTTTTAAAGAGGATGATGATTGAATTTATGAGCTCTCTGAAGGTCTGGAAACTATGAATTATGAGGTCAGTTTTAAGAAGCTGTGGATGATTCATGTAGAGAAGAGAAGGCCCAGGAAAATTGGTTGGGATGGTACAGGGACATGAAAACTGTCTTCATATAGTGAAGGAGAGGGGCTAGCTTTGCTGGCTAATACAGAATGTAAAACTAACAGTAATGCAGAGGCAAGGAGTAGGCAGTAGAAAGTAGTAGAAAGTTCATTGGTTTCAGGGTCAGAAGACCTGGGCTTTGACTTGGTTTTGCCTGTATCTGAATCTCCTCCTTGTTGGAGTTTGTTCAGCCATGGCTTGAACTGGCTAGGCCATGGTTCAGATGAGATTGCTGGGGTTGTAGGGTGGAGTCAGTGGAGCCAAAGTTGTGGGTCATGATGGGGAGGCAAGTCTTAATGTTTTACAGAAAGCTTGAGGCAAAATCTAGACCCCAATCAAAGGTTCAGAGACAGGTCCAAGGTTATAGTCACAAGGAAGGCAAGAGTCAGAAGGGTATTGGAACAGGAGCAGGTCAGGAAAAAGTGGGAGCAGATGGGTCTTGAGAAACTGGTAAAACAAGAGTAGGCTCTTTTTGTTTTTTTCCAAGTGTGTGAGGAGCCTGGTGAGGTGCACCAGCTTAGAGAGCTAAGTCATTATTCAGCCATAAACTTGGCTAAATATTATCTCATAATTAAACCTCAGTTGCCTCAAATGGGAATTAAGGAGGTTGGAGACAATGAGTTTCCAGTATCCCTTAAGCTCTAGTTTAAAAGTTACAGTAAAGAAACCCTGGGAATTCTAATAAAACAGAGTTTTCTCCCAACTAGAAAAGTCCATTAATGGAGCTGGCAATCTTGGCAGCTTGCAGATCTATTGGCAGGGCAAGGAAGCCTAGACTCTGTACTTTCACCACTTTTAACTAATAGCCCTACTAGAAGGGTGACAGCATGCTGCTTAGGTTGTCTTCTATTGGCATCACTCTCTCTGTGCTTGGCTGGTTTTTCTCAGTCAGTAGAGTTATTGCAGAAATTGGATGTTCTCTATTTTGCCACAGTAGAAAGCAAGATAAACACTTTTCAGATTTTCACTGGTGAGAGTATTTTCCGTTGTTGTTTTGTCTTCTTTTTGGAAAATCTTCATAGTTATACTATTTGACTATGTGGAGCTTCTGCATGCAGTGCAAACACCATCTGTTATAACCCGAGACACACATACTGCATGTAATTAATAATATAAGTCAATGTTGCAGCCATATGTGGCAGGAGAAATTGACAGAACCCCAACATTTTTTGTAGGACTGACAAGGTGAATAGGGCATTTATGGTTTGTCTGAACTTTTGTATTGAACAGTTAAAGATCTCTTTTGACTGCTATGGAGATACTGCCTATTTGGTTAGTAAACTTGCCTTGAAGAACAAAGTAGCTGTTGAGTGTTCATTCAGGAGGAGATAGAACATAGGGCTGTTTAAAGATTAAGGCCTAAAAATTCCTCGGCCAGGGAAGTTCAGGTCTAGGCACAGAAGATGTGGTTCTTTCTCTGCTTTCACTGTTGACATGTGCCAGAGGGGACCCAGAGGGTCACCAGGCTGGCATACTGTTTATCTTTCCAGCTTTCTATACTAACTCTTAACCTTCCTGTTGCACTATTGCTTTTCATATACATGGTCATTGAGGCCTTCCACAAGGCAGGGCAAAGTGTACTATCTACTACTATTCAGGAGGAAACTGAAGCTCAGGGTTGATATGACCTGTCCCTTATCCTAAGGGACACAACTGGGATTAGAGCCCAGTTTTGAGGCTCTGGCCCTGTGTCTTGCCCCATTTTTTTTCATTTTTGCTCTGCTTCACCAGCCCTTTCAGCTCATGGCTTATGGGATGTTGTGAGGGCTTCCTGAGGAATATGTTTTTGAGGGCTATCTAAAGCAGAAAAGATCCACACAGGTGCAAAGTTCAAGTGCACATGTTGGGGTGGTAGAATAACTATTCCTGTGTTTGGAGATCCGTTGTTGAGTTCCAGCTTTGAGCTGCGTCCTCAGCATCATAGAATGTAGCTCTTGTGAAAGGACTTCTTGGTTCTTTCTAAGATGACCGTGAAAAGAAACCTGCCATGGGCACTCCTTAAAGGCAGGGATTATATGTACCTCATTCCTGTATTCCCACTTTCCAGCTCAAAGTCATGCTGCTTATGTTGCCAAGAGGTCCCTGAGCATCAGACAAACAGGTAATGGGGGCAGGAGTGCCTACTTTGTGCCAGGCCCTTTGCTAGCTGGGGACTAAGGGTACAACAGTTGCAAGACTGAATATGGTCCCAACCCTCCTGAAGGAGACAGTCAAATTAGGGAGATGCACTACGAATAAGTGAACAAACAATAAATGATTACAAGCCATGATGAATGCTTGGAAGGAAATTAATTTACACAGAATTGTGTGTGAGGTAGATACTCAAAACTTGGTGTTCTCAAGTCTTGGAGGAGATGGCATGGAAGTTGAGGCATAAAGGATGACAAGAAGGTGGCTATTCAAAAAGTTGGAGAAAAGCACTTCAGGCAGGTTACCCCACTACCATGCTTATAAATGTTCCTGATGATGACAGGTATTCCAAGGGTACGTAAGAAGATGCTCCTAACTTTCAGGATAGGGCTAGAACCCATGGAACAGGATTCAATGTTAAATGCTCCATTGCCTGTGTGCATGGATGATGCAAACTATCAGCAGTGCCTACTGCATGCTGCTTCATATGCACATTGCTCTGATGGTCTATGCCTATCTTAAATGAGGCCAAAGTCATTGACACGGGCAGCTGTCTCCCATTAGCAGTCTAAGCAGGATTACACTTGGTGGTCCTCAAGGGCCTTCCTAATCTTAAGATATTTAAGCACTTCAAGGGTCCCTTAGTCTCTTTCTGTTCTCCAGCCCTTGACAGTATCTTCACACTGATTCCCAGTGGACAAAATCATTAGCCAACAAATTTGAAAATACATATTAATGACCATAGAATGTACAGGAGTTTCACTTTTGGAAAATATATGCCAAGGAAAAAAATTCAAACTATGTATGCACACATTGCAAACTTGTCCAAATGGAAAATTTGGAAGCAATCCAATGGTAAACAGTAAGAGAATGGATAAGTTAAAAAATGGTAACAGTGGTAATATCAGCTACATGTACTAAGGAGTTACTCCCAGCACCATGTTAAGTATTTTATGGCATTATCTCATTAAGCCTCAAAACAACCTGGTAATGGGTACTCTGCTATTGTCATCCCTAGTTTATAGAGAAGGAAGCTGAATCTCAGAGGCTGAATCACTCATGTAAGACCACAGAACCAGTAAATAGTAGAGTTGCAATTTGACTCCAGCTGCATCTAATCCCAAAACACATGCTCTTAACCACCTATGGTGCACTTTTTTGTCTCTATCACATCCACTTCACGTGGTTCTCAAAATGATGGCTGTAACATGTAAAGATACTTAAGTTGTATGTATTTTTAAAATACAATTGTGGACATGGTTCAATTACAACATTATAAAGCAAACAGGACTTGTTTATAACCAAAAAGACAGAGCATTTGTTACTCTTAGTCAGCTTGGGCTGCTATAACAAAATACTATATACTGAGTAACTTAACAACAGAAATGTATTTCTCACAGTTTGAGAGGTTGTGGAGTCCAAGATCAAGACACCAGTAGTTTCCATGTGTGGTGAGGTCCCACTTTCTCATAGACGATGCCTTCTTGCTGTGTCCTCACACTGTGGAAGAGACAAACTCCCTGGGGCCTTTTTCATAAGGACAGTAATTCCATTTATGAGGACCCCGCCCTCTTGACCCAATCACCTTACAAATGACCCCATCCCCTAATACCATTGCTTTGGGGATTAAGCTTAAACATAAGAATTGGGGAACATGAATATTCAGACCATAGCAGAACTGTATCAATGTTTACATTGGTCATTTGGGGATAGAACATTTCTCTTTTTGTACAATACTCTAGATTTTCCAAATTTTCCGTAATGAGCATTTGTTACCCTTAGAGTAGAAACACTGCCAACGAACTTGTTATTAAACATGGGAACACCAATGGAAACCCCATTCATCTTTTCTAACCAAGTGGCCTCCATTTTATTTCCCTTTGACTAGTGAGCCAGAAGCCTCATTTGTGTATAGTAAGCATGAACAAGGAAGGGAAATAAATGAAACACTTCAGTTGTTTGCCTTCAAGTCCTCGCAGGAGGAAGTAATCATTTCTGTACACAGGAGTCTTATAAGAAAAGTTTAGTGTCTAACAATACCATGGTTTTGCATATTCAGATGGAAAAATATTATTGCTCCCTTTGATTTGCCTCCACCCTCCTTTCTCTAATTAGCCAGTTTGAATATTGAGAGCTTAGGTTAAGATGTCTCACTATTTAGATATGGCAGATTAAATCATGTGACTAGATCTCCCTGGAAAAGATTAGTAGCTGAAAGCCCTCAGCGTTTCATCTGTGCAATGATTTATAGACAAAAATGAAAGTCAGGTGGGCAGTTTCTTTCACTCTTTTGATGGTTCTTGTTTAAACATCTAATACCCATTCCAGAGCTTTTACCACTCATTTTGTAGGTCACAATGGTTTCCATTTGCTGCATATCCTAAAGGAACAGGTGTGTAGCTGGTCATGATTTCAGTGACATTGACTTTGATTAGATATTTGCCTTTTATGTTGGATTTCTTGCTAAATGCTCTTTCTAATCAGATTGACACGTGTTACTTTAAAAGTTTGAATAGTTATGATCTTGGAAAAAGAAGGGCAATTTCTTGTCTTGAGCACAAAGAGGGGAAGTTTAGGAATATTGGGTTATCTAAGGCCATGAAGTTGAGATGCCACTTGTTGGAGTATCTGGATTTTGATATTTGAAACCTTTTTGTTTGAAATACCGTCTCATTTGTGGCAGCTATCTGCAAAGCTTCTTGATGATGGGAGAAACAGATTTTTTTTCCTGATTATGAGATGCTGACAGGCTGTCTGTGGAATGACAGAGTGAGCCTGCATCAGCTAGGGCATTACTGTCAGGATTGAGGCAAGCATGCTTTTGGTCACTTGGGTAATGAGCACTTTGTTCAGGGCTAATCAAGTATCTCTAAGTCCAGGACTACTAGAAGCTTCTGTCATGTCCACTGCAATTGCAGGACAACCCTGTTGATACTTGCTGGGCCCTCTGCTTGGTGTACCCATCCTCAATTTCACCTGGCCCAGGCAAGGATTCTTGTGTTCCCATGCCCCCTGAGCTTGTTTTAGCCTTGTCTTGACAGATCTAGATGGTCCCTATGAGATCAGCTGCTTTAGCACCTAATTAAGGACACTGAATTCAGGGAAGAGCTAGTATTTGCTCAAGAAAGAACACACAGTACAGCTGGGACTGAGCTTCACAAACTTGTTTCTGTTCCAAATATTTCTGCTGCACCTAATGTAAAAAATGTGTATGTGTGTGTTTTTGGGTGTGGGGCCATGGTCAGGGAGCTCCTATGGCCTTTGGGGCTCCATTGCTAATGGTCAGTGTTGTGGTTTCTTCCCTGGCACCCTGTCACATTCTGAGTATTGAGGAGGGTGAGTGAATAGGTTTCAAGTGCATGCCCTTTTCACTGTTGTCCTTTCATCCCAGTGACGTGCCAGAACTTGCTCCCCTCTGTCCCTTCTCCTTCCCCTCCCCATAGCCCCCAGGGTGATGACTAGCCTGCCTGCCCTGGTCCTGCTCACTGGACTCCCTCAGGTGTTCCATTTCCACTCCCAACAGGACTAAGGCATGGGGTGATGGCTGTCATGTGAGTGCTGCAATTCTCTCTTGCTGCTATATCCCAGCCTCCAGTTATGTATTCAGAACAGAGGTGACAGCAGCCTCAACAATTTTTAATGTCACAAAATCTGCCTGCTTGGTGTTCTCCTTGGCATATTTTACCATGGTTCTTTATTCTTTTCTTCCTTTTGTTTTTGACCACTTTCCAATAAATCCAGAATTATCTGGTAATCAGTAATGAGAATTATAGAAACCACCAATTTAATTTGTGATTTCAATTTCTCCTCTCAGCCTCTCCTCCTATTTTCTCTGTGAGCTTTTTTGTTTCGCTGAAGCTTGATATTAGCACGAATTTTTGTCACTAGACATTTTGGATACGAAGAATTCCAAGTGGTTTGTTGGTTGAATTGAACGTGCAAAGCAATAGGCAATGCCGCCTGAATCATGAATGACATATTTTTCCCTTTACTAATTTTAAACCCTCATATTCAGATTGACAGTGTTAATATTCTTCTGTCTGCTCCCTTCTTTCATTGTATGAATTGGCAGCAAGGCTATGTGCTGTGTTGTCTGAGCTGGGGATTATGGGACTCAGGGTTTTGTCTCTAATGCTTTCCTTATGTTCACAGACCTCACCAATTTCTGTGTACAGTGGCACGTACCACCAGTGAAGGGAGCATGATTGGTGTGAGCTTCTGTCTCCTGGGTGATGGGGGGAAGCAACTGTGAGCTGAGGAATGATTTAAAAAGTAAAAGAGAAACTCAGATGATTGTCACTTTATTATTTTTTTAAAGCCCCATTCAAGTGAAGATTCTGTCATTAGATAGCCTAGCTATGAAAGCAGATTCAGAGTACTGGGGGGATGATTCCACAGTGTTCTGGCATGTCAGCAGTGGAACAGCATGTGGCAGATCATTCAGGCAATAAACATTTTCAGGTACTGAGCTGAGGGTTAGGAATGCAGCGAAGAGCATACATCATCCAATCTAATTCCCTCTCTTAGCAGAGAGGCACTTCAGCTTCCTCGAAGACAGGAGGGGCTTTCTCAAGGTCACACAATCCATGGCAGGGTGAGGCTAGAACCCAAGGCCCCTGGTCCCCAGATAGCAGTCATTTGTGTCTTAACTCTGCTGTTATCCGTGATTGTGCTATAGCCATGGTTGGACAGATTCCCCTAAGTGACTTGAGCAAATTTCCCCAGCTGCGCCTCCTCCCATCCTAAAAAAAGCCAGGTTCCATGCCAGGTAGGTAGATAGCTCTGGATATTAGTTACCTGGAGAGTCTGCAATAGGTCTGCCCACATGTGTATGTATATTTAAGCTCATAGATCTTGAAATGAGGTGGGTAATGTCTTAAGAGGGGAGAATAGAAAATGATCCTGCCAGGACTAGGGCCATACAGCTTAGTGACACTTAACAGGACTAGTTTTCTGTGTTCCCACTGATCACAGCCCAGCTCAGCAGCCAAGATCCATTAGAGCACTTGGCCAGTTAATCTCCGGAGTTCTCCTGGCTTTGCACATGCAGGTGCTCAGTAAGTATGAGTAGAACTGATCCAAGTTAGTGAGAGGAGCACTGCAAAGAAAGATGATGAAATAACTGAATTAAAGGAGCTTCTGGGCCATGAACTTCTGTTCGCTTGGCAAGTGGCTTCTCTGGAATGGCTCCAGAGAACTGTCACTTGTCCCCCCAACCCCCACTTGCCACATTTTCCTGAGAAAGGACTGCCCAGCACATCAGGTGCTGAGCTAAAAGTTGGGTATTATGAAGCATGCCACATTAGCACATCTTCCTCTTCTCAGAGATGACAGTACCAGTCACTGTGACGGACAGCAAGACACTATTCATTGTTTGTTAATTATTAGCTGTCAACTCAGAGACTCTTTGGAAGATTCCGGCAAGTTGTAGAATCCTTCCTTTAGAGATATCACAACAACATTGTTTAGAGGAAATAAAATACCCTTAATTATCAAAGTCTGCTGAAACCCTTGCATACTTGCCTCTGCTGGCAGCAATGGGTTTATTAAGATTTCACATTGTAGTGCCTTTATCTATGGTTTGCTCCTTGCATAATGGCTGGGTAAGAAATGGGAGTGTTTCATTGTCCATATGTCTCTGAAACATTTGAAAGGTTATTTTATGTTATCTAAAGAAAAAGACCCACAAAAAGATGACTGGGCTCTATTGTTAACTTCCAGTTTGGAAGTGTGACCTCTAGAAGTTAAGAGACATACTTTTTAAAGAAGAATTTGGTGCTCACCTGTACATAAACTAGCTAAGAAAACTTTGAAGGTCATGGTGAATACTCTTGTGAAGCTGAACATTCACCTGACCTGCTGCTACCCTGAAAATACTTTGTTCATCTGACATTTTCTAAGACCGCATTCAAGAAAGGCACATTTATAGCAATTGCCTGGTTATTCACTGATTTCCAGACTTGTATAAATGGGCCTTGGTAGTAAGATGTTTTTGTCTCAGTGGAATTTTGTGTCAGTCCAAGCTCTTTATGATATAGAGCCTAACATTCCTCTGGTGTGTACTCTGCAGCCATCTAAGCAGCTGTGAGTGAAAGGAGTAAGCTATCCAAGTGCTTGCTTTGCAGCTCAAAGAGAGGATTACTTGGAACTTCATTCTTAGTCCTGGTTTCACTGTGACTCAGAGCAGAGGTAAGAGGTTTGCTTGAGGGAGATGAAAGAAACATTGAATGGCCATAAATGTTGGGGGTTGGAGGTGGTTCCTTTCCTGTTCACTTCTTCTCTGTGTTATTTTCTAGGAAAGTTGGGGAATCATGCCCAT
>NW_016803584.1:206302-242613 GCF_001698545.2 Rhinopithecus bieti
ATCACAGAAGATCTATCAGCTAAAAGTCTTTATGATTCTAAGACAGTAGAAGTATAATTATTGGATTTTTCCTCGGGGGTACAGAAAACTCCAGAGCCTTGACTGTGGTCTGAAGATTGCAGAATCAGCATCTCCTGGGAGCTTTTCAGAAATCCAAATCTTAGGGCCACCTCAGACCCAATGAATCAGAATCTGCATTTTAAGTAGATCCCACTGACTACAATTGATCTTCATTTTTTGTTTAGTCTTGGTTTCCACAAATTATTTAATGATATAACTTTGAGTATGTTAATAAACTACTCTAAGCCACACCTGTGAAATTGAAATGGGAGTAATAATAATACCTGTCTGGCTGGGCGCAGTGGCTCACACCTATAATCCCAGCACTTTGGGAGGCTGAGGTGGGTGGATCACTTCAGGTCAGGAGTTCAAGACCAGCCTGGCCAACATGGTGAAATCCCATGTCTACTAAAAATACAAAAAAATTTAGCCAAGCATGGTGGCACGTGCCTGTAATTCCAGCTACTCAGGAGGCTGAGGCAGGAGAATCACTTGAACCCAGGAGGTGGAGGTTGCAGTGAGCCAAGATTGTGCCACTGCCCTCCAGCCTTGGCAACAGAACAAGACTCGTCTAAAAAAACAAAAAAGAAAAGAAAAGAAAAGAAAAATGGACTGGGGTGGAGCAGAAGATTGGTCCTGTTCTTAAAGGAAGGTTGATTTTTAGGAATAGACCCTGCTCTAAGGAACCCATGTGTATTAGTCTGTTCTCACGCTGCCATAAAGAACTGTCTGAGACTGGGTGATTCATAAAGGAAAAAGGTTTAATTGACTCACAGTTCTGCATGACTAGGGAGACCTAAGGAAACTTACAATCATGGCAGAAGGGAAAGCAAACACATCTTTCTTCACATGGCAGCAGCAAGAAGTGCAGAGCAAAGGTTGGGGGAAGAGCCCCTTAATAAAACCATCTAATCTCATGCGAACTCACTCTATCACCAGAACAGCATGAGGGTAACTGACCCCATGATTTAATTACCTCCACCTGGTCTCTTCCTTGACACGTGGGGATTATGGGGGATTGGCGGTGAGGAGGTTACAATTCAAAATGAGATTTGGGTGGGGAAACAAAGCCTAACCATATCATCATGGTCTCTCCAGTTTACAAGAAGGTAGTAGACTGCTCTTTCAGCCAAGGACAGATGAGAGGAAGTTTAAAGGTACTGACCACAGCAGTAAAGGAAAACAACTCCTGACTCCTTTACCAATTAGGCATGGGCAAAGGGGAAAGAGAAATAACAGTAGATCACAGGCTGCAGCATAAGTGGATTGAGCCTCAGCTTCAGCACAGGAGGAAGGGAAGCTCTACAAAGAGCAAGCAATAACTGGATTGTTACTCTGGAGCTGGACCCAACAAGACCCTGTGAGTCCAGTCAAGCTGGAAGATGGGGCCCTGCCTTCAGATGAGGCTGATTTGGGATAATTCCTGATATTTGATAGATAAGATACTACCTTGATTGGCCTCGATCCCTGTAAGTCCAGCCCACATACTTGGGCTGCAGAGAGAGAAAGGCCCTACCATCTCAAGTTCTCTGTAGTCTCTGCTCACAGAGGTCTCCCTGGTCCTGCTGTTGTCTCTGTTGAGCAAAGATTACTACCTTGATAGCACTGACCTCTGTGGCTTATCCTGTCTTTTGCTTTAAACCTGCTTGACCTCTGTCTCCTCACTTATCCCTTGGACTAGCCAGGAGACCTACCTGGAGGTGTGATGACTATAAAACAGGCCCATGTGCACCCCTAGAAGCAGCCTTCTTTCTTTTTCTTTTGCCACTCCTACCCTTCTTTTCCTTTCTGTCTCTCTCTTCCATTTTATGTCAAGTATTTGCTTGGTTTACAGCTCATAAAGTATCATTTTGTTAAATCATGTTTTCATTTAAGTAAGATGACTGTCAGAATGAAGCTATTTTATTGTGTTATGAGTTAAAAAAATATAAAGAAAAATACATTTTGAGAATGGAATAACACAACACATTTTAGCTCAGTCTTCTTGGTTTTCCTTTTAATAGGATTATAGATCACTAATATTTTTCCTGACAATTCAAAGCTAGTTGCTTCTAAGGGGGTCTCTGGGCCCCTTTGTGAACTGTACCCTTCACTCCTTTCTAGTTATATCTTTGGACACTCTGATCTTGCTACTTTCCATTCACTCTATCCAGCCACTGGGTGTATGCAATTGAATAGTTGACAAACTGATTCAATGCCCATTATGGACTGCCCTCCATGTGTCCTGAGAAAACTGAAATCATCAGAATGTAGTTCCTGCCCCCTAGGAACTCATGGCACGTCTGTAGGGATGACAGACATGGGAAGTTCATTATACTATGATGTTTTTCATTATATGCCAGAAGTGTGGAACATTACTGTAGGAACACAGAAGAGTTGCTAAATTGCCCCTGACAGGAGCAGGATGGCTATGTACAGCCATGCAAATCATGCACTGGACAAAGGTGACAAATTTAAGTAGAAACCATCCAGAGTGTAGACACCCAAAATATCTACATTAGGGCAGTTTTCTGGCAGATAAAGGAACATGTCTGAAGGAAGGGGTATATTTTAAAATTTCTCACTAAGGCACTGTATGGGTTAGCAGGTGACCCTGGACAGGCACATGATTTGAAGGGCTATGGAGAGGAGATGATATTGCATCTGGGTTATACAATGGTATTAAAAGTTAGCTGGCCAGGCAACCAGGTAAAGTATTCTAGGCAGAGGAAGAATGAGTTGTGACAGAGACAGGAAATCACAATGGTGGGCCTAAGAAATGAAGAGTGGCTGAAATGTTCAGAATGCGGCTGTTGCAGAGCACACATGATGGGGTACTGTGGGCTGTGGTCTGTAAACACAGTTTATAGTTAGATTATGAAGGATCTGGAATGTTATGCTAAGGGTTTGAACTTTATCCTAAAGGTGTTATAAAGCCATTAAAAGTTCTGTATCAATCTATTTTAAAAATAGTATTTTATAAAGCATAAATAATAGTTCCAAAAAGAATGATTTGAGATGGAAAGACATATACATCAGCCTTGTTACCAGTATTGGAATTCAAAAATCATTGAAGGCAGGGCTTTCAAACTCAAACACCTACAGGGACCAGGCAGGTAGCAAGTAAAGGTACTGAGGGAAGTGGATTTAAGGCAACAGAGGGTGATCTGAAGAGCACATGCCCCAAGGAAGTGAGCAACCATACTGAGCTCTAGCTGATTGTTTCCAGGCGGAACTCCTGTATGGAGGGAGGTCAAGTGGGGCCAGATTGTTCATGTTTTCATGAGAAGCTGGAAACTTACCTATTTATGTAAATTTCCTAAGTTCTAAATGTTGGCAGGTAATTCATATTTTTAAAAATACTGTGCGTGTCATTCAGTGCAGGTCTGCAGACCAGAGTCACGAATGGGCCACTGGTTTACAGTCTCTGATAATGAGAGATGGAACAGAAAATTCCTCTAGGAAACTGAGATGAGATGTTAATGAGCACTAATTGATCTCTGAGCTTCATCGCAGGTAAAACAAACATAGATACCAATTCCACTCCTGTTCATGATGGGAAAAGAAATGGAGGCCAAATGTAAGTGGGCAAGAGATGGTCTCAGTGGATAAGAAAAATGGATGGAAATTAAATGACTGATGAGTAGGGCTCATAAGAGTCTTTTTGTGGCAAATTCTTTCTGTGGGAGTATTTCCTTAGTGATCCTTGAGTTGGTTGTGGCAGAATTGTCAGCTGGCCAGGGCCTGAGTAACTTTGCTTGAAAAAAGAGACTCAAGGTGAAGAGTGTACCATCACTTTTGTATCACACAGCTTTTCTGGGTCTTAGCCCTTACTTGTGGTTGTCAGGGGGTTGAGTGCTATATCTAAGCACTTCAGTGGCTCCCAGATTCTGAATAGGTTTTGAATATGTGTAGTAGAGTGCCTGTCCCATGCTCAGCCCCAGATCAAGGGGTAGGCCTTCGTGGGATGTGTTTAGTACAACATCACTGTTCTCAACTCTAACTAATTGAACTAGGGTGGGCACTTTTAAGGGTAGCTCATCCATAAACTGATAAACAGGCTTCGATAGAATTGCCTATATCGTTACTTTCCCTAAGCCTCTCTCCTTTTACATGATTATCTTTGATGTGGCCATGTTCTGACCTTGCCCTTTGGTCGCTCTTGTTTGGTTCAGTGGTGTAGGCACTATCCCAAGCTGGATGTACTCCCTTCTGGAAGAGTTTTGAACTTAACCTCAAGAGAATCAGGCCTGTAACTACACCTTGTAAGGTTTTAGTGCGTGTGTGTTTGCATGCACACACACACACACACACACAGAATTTACAAGTGAATGTGCGTACGCTTATGGGTGAGCTAGCTAATGGTATTTGCATTCTTGGTTCCCATTGTCTTTGAGGATTCTTGCCCTTCCCAGGGCTTGAATTTTCGAACTATCCTTGGACTTTTATTTTAAAATATTACTTTAAAAAACTTTTGGAATTTTTTTTTGAGGTGAGAATGTTTAGGCTAAAATGAATTTAGTTTCTTTCAGTTGAAACCAAAATATTCCTGAATAATGGAGGCTGTCAACTATCTATTCTGTGGCCTTTGGAAAATACCAGAAGAATAAATCATGAAACTAACCAAATAGCTAAAACTCAAAGGATACCTACAAAGAATAGTCACTGAGTCAAAGTACAGGGAACCCTAGGAAGGATTTTCCTGCTCATTAAATGAGAGTGTTAGATGGAGAGACAGTATGTGCTGAAGGATATCAGACTCTGGGAAACCCCAGATTTCTTGCAAGTCAACATTAGTAGTTGTATTTGCTATGGTGTTTCTCTATAGTTGCCTCAGAAAAAGTAAAGCAACATGATATTTGAACCTCAGCTCTACCAACTTCCTAGTCGTGTGACCTTTGGCAAACCACTTACCTCTCTGAGCCTTGGTTTCCTAATCTGTTGAAGTTAATGGTAATACCACCCTCACAGGAGCATTTTGAGGCTTAAATAAGGTAGCATGCAGGAAAGCACTTAGTATTGTGCCCTCAGCTCTGTAGAAACTTAATAAAAATGGATTTTCTTCCATCTTTTATTTCCCCGATTGAATACCAGTACTGACACTTCTTAAAAGACACTTGATGGGGCTATTTATCTATAGGGCTAATGTCAAAATTTAATCAACAATTAACCATCTTCTTTCGGCTGTTCTATTTGTGATCATTTCCACCTTTCCAGATATTTTTCCTGCCATTTACCACAAAGAATAATTTCTAATCATGTGTGAATTCCTTTTAGGCCGGGAAAAACCATGACACAGGAGTCATTTTTTATGTTGCAGACTTGCTTCTCCTTGTCAGAGTGATCCTGCAAAGATGACCTTAGTGATGAAGATACTGTGAATTAAAATCATTTGTTCTGAAAGGTGGGACCAAGATGTAAGCTTCAGGAAACGTTGACTCATCTACTTTTCAAGGCTCATTAAAGTGCCTGTACGATGTTTCTCCTTCCCAGAGATGAAGGATAAAAAAAGAATAAAACCATCAGGCATTTTTGTTTAACTATGTCATTGTAGTTTTATAGTAGTTTTATTGCCTGCATGTATTTAGATATGAGAATTCAGAGAAAGCTGTGAAATATATTCTAAAGCTTCAGGGGTAGGAAAGTGCTCTGAACTGGTTAGTTGGTGTGTCTCCCCAGAGAATTATCTTCCAGACTGCAGATTCTGACAGAAGGCACTCTCTGCCTTTTATAGTCCTGCTCACAGAAGGGGGAGGTGGAGGGGGAGAAAGCCTCTGGAAAATATCTTACAGAGAACCGACAGAGCACTGTATTGCTTTCAACAAGGTGTTTCCATCTCCTTTTCTTGCTGTTAAAATTACCTGCAAGCCAAGTAGGCCACATAAAATGAAGGAAAGGGAAATGAAGCCCGTTAATCTCCCAAGACAGACATTTATTATACAAAAGCCAAGTGACAACTTTGAACCATTGGCCTCACCTTCTGTGGAGAAAAAGGCTTATGCCTCAGAAACTGCAGGAGTCTTGGATCTGCTCCCTGGTAGGGGAGTTGTATTGGTCGTCTGAAAGGAGACTGGCCTCAGCCAAATGTCATCTCCATGAATACAAGCCCAAAGTTCCAGTTGCTGAAGTATCTATTGATTAAAGAATCATGATAAATGAGGACAAGGCTGTGAATAAGATCAATGCCATGGACCTCAGAAGCAAGTCTCCTGTGAAACTTCACAGGAACATCAAACACTCCTTTGGAGAAGCACTGATCTCTGGTCTGAGCAAAGCCTTGAGGATTTTCAGGTTCTTCCAGATATAACTTTCTATAGTGGATCTTCAGTAAGCATACAGGTATATGAGAGGCAGTGCCATGTAAGAGAAAGAGCACTGAATGTGGAGTTCAAGCCTATTAGCAATTGCATGTCAGAGATATTAAAAACAGCCTCTGTTTATCAGCATAGCATCATGGTTGTAAGTACAGATTCTGGAGCTAGATTACCTGGGTTCTAATCCCAGCTCTGCTGTTTATAAACTGTGTGACCTGGGGCAAGTTATTTAACCTTTCTGTGCCCTAGTTTTTTCTCCTATCATATGATAATAGCAATGGTATCTATTGCAAATGATTGTGATGATGATTAAATAACCTAATGTTTGTAAAGGATCTAGAACAGTGCTATAGTTACTGTTTGCCAATTAAGTTCCTTCCCTATTCTTTTGTTTGTTTTTCAAACTAAGTCTGTTCTCACCACACTGCAGAGACAGACACTGTATTAGTCAGGGTTCTTCAGAGAAACAAAACCAATTGTGTGTGTGTGTGTGTGCATGGGTGTGTGTATAAAGATATTTATCTTATTTTATTTATGTTTATTTGAGACAGAGTCTCGCTCTGTCGCCAGGCTGGAGGGCAGTGGCTTGATCTCGGCTCACTGCAACCTCCGCCTCCTGGGTTCAAGTGATTCTCCTGCCTCAGCTTCCCGAGTAGCTGGAATTACAGGTGCCCGCCACCGTGCCAGGCTAATTTTTAAATTTTTAGTAGAGACAGGGTTTCACCATGTTGGCCAGGCTTGCCTCAAACTCCTTACCTCAGGCAATCTGCCCGCTTTGGCCTCCCAAAGTTCTGGGATTATAGGCGTGAGCCACTGTGCCTGGCCTATAAAGAGATTTATCATGAGGGATTGGCTCACATGATTATGGAGACTGAGACATTCCATGACTTGCCATCTGTCAGCTGGAGGCCCAGGAAAGCCCGTGGTATATTTCCAGTACAAGCCTGAAAGCCTGAGAACCAGGGAAGCCAAAGGTGTAAGTCCTAGTCTGAGTCCAAAAGTGCAGGAACCAGGATTGGTAATGTCCAAAGGCAGGAGAAGACAGACAGCCCAGCTCAAGGAGAGAGTGTGAATTCCTCCTTCTTCCATCTTTTTGTTTTGTTTAGGCCCTCGATGGATTAGATGAGGCCCACCCACATTGAGGAGGGCCATCTCCTTTACTCAGTCCACTAATTCAAATGTTAATCTCTTTCAGAAACACCTTCAGAGATGTACCCAGAAATAATGTTTTACCAGCTATCAGGGCATCTCTTAGCCTAGTTAAGTTGACACATAAAATTAACCATCACAATTCCTCTCCTTGTCAACTTCACACCTGTATGCATCTCCTTAAGCTATACTTAAGCTCCAAATAAAGGCCAGGTACTGTGGCTCACACCTGTAATCCCAGCACTTTGGGAGGCTGAGGCAGGTGGATCCCCTGAGGTCAGGAGTTTGGGATCAGCCTGACCAACATGGAGAAACCCCGTCTCTACTAAAAATACAAAAAATTAGGCGGGCATGGTGGTGCATGCCTGTAATTCCAGCTAGTCAGGAGGCTGAGGCAGAAGAATTGCTTGAAGGCAGAGGTTGCGGTGAGCCGAGATTATGCCATTGCACTCCAGCCTGGGCAACAAGAGTTAAACTCTGTCTCCAAAAAAAAAAAAATTCCAAATAAAGACAATAACAAAGTCATAATTAGCTAACATGATACAACTGTTCTGTATGCAACTAATACACACTTATCCCTTTCCCATAAGAGGAGATGAAGTCTTTGAGTGACGTTTATTCTTCTTCTGATATCCTCTAACTTAAATACTATGAGGTAACATTAACATTACTTAAAAACTAATACAAACTCAATACATCTTATGTTACATGATAAGGGAATACAAGAGGAAAGAAAACAAAGATATTTGCTTAATATTTCCCTATTCTCTTTTTTTCACACTAAGTTTAAATTTATTCACACAAATATATTTATGTAAAATAAGAAAGAAATACTCACGACAATTATAGCCCCTGTTTCTGTAACTGGTCTCATGATAGTAGCTGGTATTTATTACCCCGTTTTTCTATCACCCATGTTGGATTCCTTTTGTCTTCAGCAACAACCTCAACTGGTCGTGGTTCTTTACCTGGCAGGATGACCCAAACCTTCATTCTTGAAGGATCTGGGACATTCATAGTCCTACCTGGATTTTTTCCCCATTAACCTTAATTGCATGGTATGATAATACTAAGAGACACCCTAAGGGAATCACAGCTACTCCAGACATATTCTTCTTTGCTTCCACTGTGGAGCAGTAGTCCGATTTCCCCCGTGACATTGTGACTCAATCACTGCAGCCAATACCATAACTTCCTTCTTGGCCTGTTGACTCAGAGGCATGAGGAGCCCAAAGTAGCAAGGTGGTAATCTTATTTGTCAATTAAATGGAATCATTGTTGTGTCTTCTGGTAGAAGCATCCCTCCTTTTGCAACTAATATATCTAGGCCAGTGGAACTGAATTCAATAACACATTAAAAAGATCATTCATCAGGACCAAATGGGATTTATCGCAGGGATGCAAGGATAGTTCAATATATGCAAATCAATCAATATGATACATCGTATCAACAGAATGAAGGACAAAAACCATATAATCATTTCAATTGATGCTGAAGAAGCATTTGACAAATTTCAACATCTCTTCCTGATAGTAACCCTCAGATAAACGGGAATAGTAGGAACATACCTCAACATAACTAAAGCTGTATATGACAAACTCACAGATAGTATCATCCTGGATGGGGAAAAACTGAAAGCCTTTCCTCTATGATCTGGAGCAAGACAAGAATGCCCACCTTCACCACTGTTATTCAACACAGTACTAGCAATTCCAGCTAGAGCAATCAGACAAGAGAAAGAAATAAAGGGCATCCAAAGTGGAAAAGAAAAAGTCACATTATCATTGTTAGCAGATAATATGATCTTATAACTGGAAAAACTTAAAGAATCCACAAAAAAACTGTTAGACTGATAAATAAATTATTTAAATTTCAGGATACAAAATTGACATACAAATGTAAGTAGGATTTCTATATCCCAGCAGTGAACAATTTGAGAAAGAAATAAAGAAGCAATTTCATTTACAATAGCCACACATAAAATTAAATATCTAGGAATTAACCAAAGTAGTGAAAGATCTCTACAATGAAAACTATAAAACATTCATGTAAGAAATTGAGGAGGACACAAAAAATGGAAAGATACTCCATATTCATAGATTAGAAGAATCAATATTGTTAAAAAGTCCATACTACCCAAAGCAATCTGCAGATTCAATGAAACCTCTATCAAAATATCAATGACATTCTTCACAGAAATAGAAAAACAATCCTAACGTTGGTATGAAAACAAAAAAGACTCAGAATAGACAAAGCTATCCTAAGCAAAAGGTCGCAACTGGAAAAATTACATTACCTACTTCAAATTATACTACAGAGCTGTAGTAACCAAAACAGCGTGCTACTGTCACAAAAACAAACACATAAACAAGGGGAACAGAATAGAAAACCCAGAAATAAATCCATACATCTACAGTGAACACATTTTTGACAAAGGTGTCAAGAACATACACTGGGGAAAAGACTGTCTCTTCAATAAATGGTGCTTGGAAAATTGGATATCCATCTGCAGAATAATGAAACAAGGCTCCTCTCTCACCATATATAGAAATTAAATCAAAGTGGATTGAAGACTTAAATCTAAAAACTCAAGTTATGAAACGACTACAAGAAAATATTGAGGAAAATCTCCAGAACACATGTCTGGGCAACAATGTTTTGAGCAATACCTCACAAGTACGGGCAGCCAAAGCAAAAATGGACAAATGAGATTATATCAAGTACGCCACTGGCATTCCTGGGCTTCCAGCTTGCGGATGGCAGATCACAGGATATCTCAGTCTCAATAATCATGTGAGCCAATCCCTCATGATAAATCCTTATCATCTATCTATCTATCTATCTATCTATCTATCTATCTATCTATAAAGGATATAATCAACAAAGTGAAGAGACAACCCACAGAATGGGAGAAAATATTTGCAAACTATCCATCTGAAAAGAGATTAATAACCAGAATAGGCTGGGCATGGTGGCTCACACCTGTCATCCTAGCACTTTGGGAGGCCAAGATGGGCGGATCACGAGGTCAGGAGTTCAAGACCATCCTAGACAACATAAACACCATCTCTACTGAAAATACAAAAATTAGTTGGGCATGGTGGTGCATGCCTGTAGTCCCAGCTACTCAGGAGGTTGAGGCAGGAGAATCGCTTGAACCTGGGGTGCAGATTGCAGTGAGCTGACATTGCACTGCTGCACTCCAGCCTGGGTGACAGAATGAGACTCTGTCTCAAAACAAAACAAAACAAAAAAACCTAGAATATATAAGGACCTTGTATTAGTCTGTTCTCATGCTGCTAATAAAGACATACCCAAGACTCAGTAATTTGTAAAGAAAAAGAGGTTTAATGGACTCACAATTTCACATGGCCAAAGAGGTCTCACAATCATGGCAGAAAGCAAAGGAGGAGCAAAGGCACATCTTACATGGTGGCAAGCAAGAGAGTGTGTGTTCGGAACTGCCCTTTTATAAAACCACCGGATCTCATGAGACTTATTCACTATCATGAGAACAGCACAGGAAAACCCACCCCATGATGCAATTGCCTCCCACTAGGTCTCTCTCACAACACATGGGGATTATGGGAGCTACAATTCAAGATATTTGGGTGGGGACACAACCAAACCATATCATTTCACTTCTGGCCCCTTCCAAATCTTATGTCTTCACATTTCCAAACCAATCATGCCTTCTCAACATTCCCCCAAAGTCTTAGTTGATTCTAGCATTAACTCAAAAGTCCAAGTCCAAAGTCTCATCTGAGACAAGGCAACTCCCTTCTACCTATGAGCCTGTGAAATCAAAAGCAAGTTAGTTACTTCCTAGATATAATGGGAGACAGGCATTGGGTAAATATACCCATTCTAAATGGGAGAAATTGGCCAAAACAAAGGGGTTATAGGCCCCATGCAAGTCTGAAATCCAACAGGACAGTCATTAAACCTTAAAGTTCCAAAGTCATCTTAGACTCCATGTCTCACATCCAGGTCACACTGATGCAAGAGGTAGACTCCCTTGGAGCCTTGGACAGCTCATCCCCTGTGGCTTTGCAGGATACAGCCCTACTTCTGGCTGCTGTCACAGGCTGGCATTGAGTGTCTGTGGCTTTCCAGGGGCACAGTGCAAGCTGTAGGTGGGTCTACTATTCTGGGGTATGGAGGACAGTGGCCCTCTCATCACAGCTCCACTAGGCAGTGCCCCAGTGGGGACTCTGTGCAGGGGCTCTGATAGCACATTTCCTTTCTGCACTGCCCTAGCAGAGGTTCTCCATGAGGGCCCCGCCCCTGCAGGAAACTACTGCCTGGATATCCAGGTATTTCCATACATCCTCTGAAATCTAGATGGAGGTTTCCAAACTTCAATTCTTGACTTCTGTGTACCCATGGGCTCAACACTACATGGAAGCTGCCAAGGCTTGGGACTTGCACCTTCCAAAGTCATGGCCCAAGCTGTACCTTGGCCCCTTTTAGCCATGGCCCAAACTGTACCTTGGCCCATTTTAGCCATGGCTGGAGAGGCTGGGATGAGTGCACCAAGTCCCTAGGCTATGCACAGCAGGGTGGGCCCTGGGCCCAGCCCATAAAACCATTTTTTCCTCCTAGGCCTCTGGGTCTGTGATGCAAGGGGGTGCCACAAAGGTCTCTGACATGACCTGGAGATATTTTCCTCATTGTCTTGGTGATTAACAGTGGGCTCCTCTTTACTTATGCAAATTTCTGCAGCAGGCTTGAATTTCTCCCCAGAAAATGGGTTTTTCTTTTCTATTGCATTGTCAGGCTGCAAATTTTCCAAACTTTTATGCTCTGATTTCTCTTGAGAACTTTACCACTTAGAAATTTCTTCTGCCAGATACCCTAAATCATCTCTCTCAAGTTCAAAGTTCCACAAATCTCTAGGGCAGTGGCAAAATGCCACCAGTCTCTTTGTATAGCAAGATTGACCTTTACTCCAGTTCCCAACAAGTTTATCATCTCCATCTGAGACCACCTCAGTCTGGACCTTACTGCTCATATCACTGTCAGCATTTTGGTCAATGTCATTCAACAAGTCTCTAGGAAGTTCCAAACTTTCCCACATCTTCCTGTCTTCTGAGCTCCCCATCCCAAGTATCTAGGAAGTTCCAAATTTTCCCACATTTTCTTATCTTCTTCTGAGCCCTCCAAACTTTTCCAACCTCTGCCTTTTACCCAGTTCCAAAGTTGCTTCCACATTTTCAGGTATCTTCATAGGAGCACCTCACTACCTAGTACCAATTTACTGTATAAGTCTGTCTCATACTGCTATTAAAGACATACCTGAGACTGGGTGATTTGTAAAGAAAAAGAGGTTTAATGAACTCACAGTATCACATGGCTGGGGAGGCCTCACAATTACGGCAGAGGGCAATAGAGGAGCAAAGACACATCTTACATGGTGCCAGGCAAGAGAGCATGTTCAGGGGCACTGCCCTTTTATAAAACCATGAGGTCTCATGAGACTTATTCACTATCATGAGAGCAACATGGAAAAAACCCATCCCCATGATTCAATGACCTCCCAACAGGTCCCTCCCACAACAAGTGAGGATTATGGGAGCTACAATTCAAGATAAGATTTGGGTGGGGACACAGCCAAATCATATCAAATAACTATATAGGAAAAAAAATCTAATAATCCAATTTTTTAAATGGGCAAAAGATAAGAATAGATATTTCTCAAAAGAAAACACAAATTGCAAACAGGTATGTGAAAAGGTGCTCACCATTGTTGATCATCAAATAAATGCAAATAAAAACAACAAGGAGATATCATCTCACCCCAGTTAAAATGGCTTATGTCCAAAAACAGGAAATAACAAATGCAGGTGAGGATGTAGAGAAAAGAGAACCTTTGTACACTGTTGGTGGGAATGTAAATTAGTACAGTCATTATGGAGAATGCTTTGGAAGTTCCTCAAAAAACTAAAAATAGAGTCAACATATGATCCAGCAATACCAATGCTAAGTATATATCCAAAAGAAAGGAAATAATATATTGAAGGTTATCTGCATTCTCTCTCTTTTTTTTTGCAGTACTATTTACAATAGCTAATATTTGGAAGCAACCTAAGTGTCCATCAATGCATGAATGGGTAAATATGGTACATATACACAATGGTGTATTTTTCAGCCACAAGAAAGAATGAGATCCTGTCATTTGCAACAACATTGATTAAACTGGAGGTCATTATGTTAAGTGAAATAATCCAGCACACAAAGACAAACTTCAAATATTCTCATACACTTGTGAGAGCAAAAATATTAAGACATTTGAACTCATGGAGATAGAGAGAAAAAGGATGGTTACCAGAAGTTGGAAAGGGTAGTTGGGCAGATGGGACAGGGTAGAGATGGTTAATGGGCATAGATAATAGTTAGAAGCAATGAATAAAATCTAATATTTGCTAACACAACAGGGTAACTATAGTCAAAAATAATTTAATTGTACATTTTTAAATAACTAAAAGAGTATAACTGGATTGTTTGTAACATAAAACATAAATGCTTGAGGTGATGGGTACCTCATTTACCCTGATGTGATTGTTACACATTGCAAGCCTGTATCAAAATATTTTATGTAACCCATAAATGTATAAATTAAAATAAAAAATTAATTATTATCTCAAAACAAGCTTTCTAGTGGGTAACTAGGAGTAAGAGTGAATGGTACCACTCCCATTTCCACACTTTGATTCCTGGCCCCATAAATCCTGGCTATGAAAGACACACCAATACATATTACACACTGATTCAGAGTTTACAGCCTTTTGGAGAACCATTCTCTAGTCTTGTAAGGTAATACCATCTAGCTGGCACTAACTGAGTCTCCAAAAAGCCATTCCACCATTTTATCAAGCCAGCTGCTTCAGGATAGTGGAGACAAAGTAAACAAGTGAATTCCATGAGCATAGGCCCATTGCTACACTTCTTTTGCTGTGAAACGAGTTCCTGGATCAGAAACAATGCTGTGAGGAATATCATGTTGGTGAATAAGACATTCCATGAGTCTATGGATGGTAGTTATAGCAGAATCTTTGTATGCAGGGAGGACAAATCTGTAGCCAGAGTAAGTGTCTTTTCCAGTAAGGATAAAACACTGCTCCTTCCATGATGCAAGTCATCCAATGCAATCAATCTGCCACCAGTTAGCTTTATGATTGTCAGGAATGTTACCATTGTCAGGGGCTCAGTGTTGGTATCTACTGCTTATAAATTGAGCACTCAGCATGGTTGTATCCAGGTGAAACTTGGTAGGTAGAAGACCATGTTCCTTAGCCCATGCATAACCTCCATCCCTACCACCATGGCCACTTTGTTCATGAACCCATTGGGCAATCACAGGAGTGGTTGGGGAAGGCAGCTGCTAGTATCCATAGAACGGCTCATCCTATCCACGGAATTATTAAAGTCCTGCTCTCCTGAGGTCACCCTTTGGTAAGCATCCACATAAGACACAAATACCTTCATGTTCTTTGCTTATTCAAAGAGGTCTGTCTACATACTCCCTCTCCAAGTTTCTTTGGCACTAGTTTTCCAATCATATTTCTCCCAAGTCCTTGCCCAGTCAGCCAAACCACTGGCTACAGCTCATGAACTGGTATATAATTGCATATCTTGCCATTTCTCCTTTCAAGCAAAGTGCACAATCAGGTGCACTGTTCAAAGTTCACTGATTGAGATTTTCCTTCACCACTTTCCTTCAGGAATGTCCCCAAAAGGGACTGCAGTGCTGCAGCTATCCACTTTTGGGTAGAGACTGTATGTTATGCAGAACTATCTGTAACCCAGGCCCTAGTCTTCTATTCCTCTTTCAGCTGATTGTAGAGAACCCCCATGAAGCCATAGGTGCAGGCTGGGAGAGAGAAGCCAGTGTAGCAAGAGTTGGGCCCATGGGCATTTGGGTTACTTCTTGATGTAGCTTATTTGTGCCTTCAGGGCCTACTCAGTCCTGATCAAATATACACCACTTCCATTGGATGGAATGCTGCTCTACATGCCCAACTTTATGACTTGGTGGTCAGATGACATCCACTTCATGATTAGCAACTCAGGTTTTGTAATAACTACGTGGCCCTTGGTCAAGCATGCAGTTTTTACTAAGGTCTAGTAGCAAGGCAAGAGCTGCCTCTCAAAAGGACAGTAGTTACCTGCAAATGATGGCAGGGCCTTGCTCCCAAATCTCAAAGGCCTGCACTGCCATTCACTTAAAGGGTCCTCTTTAAGCGCCATTGGATTTGCTGGATCTTGTAGCCCAAATGGCAGAGCAGCTTGCACAGCAGCCTGGACCTGTGGCAGAACCTTCTCCTGTTCTGGATCCCACTCAAAAGTAACAGCTTTTTAGGTCACTGGGTAAATGGGCCAGAGTGACATACCCAAATGAAGAATATGTTGCCTCCCAAATCCAAACAGGTCCACTAGGTATCGTGCCTCTTTTTTGTTAGGAAAAGCCAGATGCAAAAACTTATCCTTCACCTTAGAAAGAGTACCTTGATATGCCCTACACCACTGAACTCCTGGAAATTTCATTGAAGAAGAAGATGCCTGTATTTTAGTCAGATATATTTTCTACCTTCTGACATGTAAATGTCTTACCAGTAAGTCTAGACTAGTTGCCATTTCCTGCTCACTAGATTTAATCAACATCATGTCATCAATGTAATGGATCAGTGTGATATAGTGTAAAGTGAAAGGTGATCAAGTTCCCTTCAAACTAAATTGTGACATAGTGCTGGACAGCTGATATCTCCCTGAGGTAAGACAGTGAAGGTATATTGCTGTCCTTGCCAGCTGAAAGCAAATATTTTTCTGGTGGGCCTTATGGACAGTTATGGAACAGTTGTACAGATCAATAGCTGCATACCAGGTACCAGAGGATTGTTAAGTTGCTCAAGCAATGAAACCACACCTGGTACAGCAGCTCTAATCTGAGTCACCACATGGTTAAGTCTACTGTAATTCTGTAAGATCCATCTGTCTTTCACACAGGTCATGTAGTAGAGCTGAATGGAGATGTGGTGGGAATTACCACCTGTGCATCTTTCAAGTCCTTGATGGTGGCACTAATCTCTGAGATCCCTCCAAGGGTTGATTTTGATTTACTCTTTTTCTAGGTAGAGGAAGTACTAATGGCTTCCATCTGGCTTTTCCTACCATAACAGCCATCACTCCAAAAGTCAGTGAACAAATGTGGGGATTCTGCCATTGCTTAATATGTCTATTCCAACTATGCATCTGGATCTGGGGAAATAACTGCAATATAGGTTCAGGAACCCACTGGGCCCAGTGTAAAATGGATTTGAGCAAAAGCCCCATTAGTCACCTGTCTTCCATAAGCCCATTCTGACAAGAGGGCCATAGTAACATTCAGCAAGGCAAAAGGAGTTATCCAAGGTCATTTACTTAATCAAGGTCAGCCCAGGCTCTAGAATGTAGTCCTCTGACTTTCTATACTGTACACGTCCAGTGCCAGTCTGCCCACCTGTGGTCTTCACCTTGTTAGTGCTGGGTTGGGATCGGTAAGCCTGTGGGAAAGTATCATGAAAGCAAAGCCACTTTATTCAAATATACAAGTTTATTAGGACTATGGTCTTATGAGTTGTAGTTGTTATAAGAGGTTTTGGCCATTGGATAATGAGACTCTATTCGGTTACAAATGTCTAGTAAAATGTTTCATTTTTCCTGAAAGAAGCAGCAGCAGCAGATTCAAAGGCAGTACTAAGGGTTAACTTAGCACTTACGGCTGTTTTTGCACTGTAATCACTGCATAAAAAATATGGAGGCCTAGGAAGAAGAACTGGGAAAAGCAAGGACTACTTAATGGAGCCTGCCTTCAAAGCCTTGGTAGCCAAGTGGTGGTGGCTGCATTGGTGGAAAGGCAGAGAACTGAGAAGTGAAAGTGGTGTGCAAGATGCTGAAGGTGGAGAAGAGGACATGTGTGGGAGTTTGAGTCTAGAGGGAGAGATAGAACTCTCTTAGGATGTGATTTGCAAACCTGAGAAGAACTTATGGTTATTCTATGCATTTTAAGTGCCGAATAGGAGATCCAAGACTGCCTTTGATACAGGAGGGTGGGCAGGAAAGTGCTGGGTAGAGAAGGGCAGTGTCCCTGGAGAGGGCTCCACCCTTGGGCCTGTGCCATGGACCTAAGTAAGGGCAGGCATTTCTGGTTTTGTGCCCAAATGTTGCATTTTCCAAAACCACTCTGGCCTACCATGCCCCCATCCTGTGCCCATAAAAACCCCAAGACCCTAGCAGGCACATGCACAAACAGCTGGACGTTGAGAGGAGCAGAGGAGCAGAAGAGCACACTGACAGACACCAGCAGATGCCGGCAGGCCATCGACAGTGGGACAACATGGAATTTGGTTGGGGGCAGTTGGAAGAGGTTCCAGGCACTGGGTGGTTCGACTCCAGGAGAAGACTACCTTCCCAATCCATCTCCCTTCTGGCCTCCCCATCCATCTCACTAAGAGCTATTTCCATCATTCAATAAAACCTTTCACCCATCCTCCAAGCCCATGTGTGGTCCGATTTTTCTGGTGCACCAGGGTAAGAATCCGGGATACACAGAGCCCTCTGTCTTTGACATGAAGCAGAGGGTCTAATTGAGCTGATTAACACAAGCCACCTGCAGACAGCAAAACTGAAAGAGGACACTAACACACAACCACTGGGACTTCAGGAGCTGTGAACAGTCAACCCTAGACACTGCCGTAGGGATGGAGCCCCAAAGCGCTCCGCATGACCTGCCCATCTGCGTGCTCCCCCTCGGGGTTTGAGCAATGGGGCACCTAAGAAGCGAGTCACACCCCTGTCGCATGCCCTACAAGGGGGATAAAGGAACTCCTCTGTTTCACCTTGTTCAACTTCCTCATGTGCCCAGGGAAGCATTCAAGCCCCTGATAGATACAATCCATACGAAGGATCTATAGTTGTGCCTCCATGTTGCCCAAGCAACTTTCTAATGGCAAGTTGGCTTCTCAGGGACCCAAAATGTCTAGGTTCCTTGGCAGTTTTATTTCCTTATTATAATACAGTAAAGAGCCTTTTTGGTTTTCTTTCTTATGACCATTGGAACTTTTGAGAGACAGATGAGCATCCCTAAGTCTAATCAACCCTGAAATAATTATGTGCTCATCATTAGTGCTTAGGGAATGTGGGCCAGGCTCTGTATATTCACCCAAGTGGGTACCAGCTTGTTTGGCCTTTGTGCTGTCAGCTGACAGGCCAATCCCAGTGATACCTTTTCATATTACTTTGAGGCATACCTTTTGTTTCCAAATATCAGCACTCTGCTCTCCTATCCTGTTTGAGGACAGATGATAACCCTAATAGTGGTGAATACTGACAATGGTTCCATGTGTTTTTGGAATGTCATCTTAATTTGAGTTTGGCAGGTCAGGGATTGCATTTAATTCTCCTACCTTTCTCGGGAAGAAGCAAATTAGAAGGAGCTCTAGTCCCAGAGTCAAGATGGCTGGCTTATTACTGGGGGAATAGCCTGAAAGCTACTAGAAACCAGTTTATAGTTGAGGTTGGGACTTCCTCTTTCTCCCCTGCTGTGTGGTACTGGTGCTTCTAAGGACATGGGGCTAGGCTTGTAAAAGTGACCAATAGGGCAAAAAGGAGGTCTTAGGGAGGGCTGAGATTTTTCATCACAATGGTTGCTTCTGGCTCCTCAATAATTCTTCCCTAGAATTGAGTTTACCCCTTTACAGGGATTTGCACTTTGTAGGCACTTACAGATGTTCTTGAAAGAGAAAGTTCTTAATAAATGGACTGGAACCCAGCATATCTTAAAGCTAGAGGGGCCCGTGGAAGTTGGCTTGCTTAAACCACTCATTATTTAAGAAATGAAGGACCTAGGTAGGGGAAGAGACTTGTTCAAGCTCACAGTGCAACTTGGTGACAGAACTGGGGTGACCCATTTTAGTTTTCAGATTGATTCTTCTCATCCAAGGAGTAGCTTCTGTTTTAGAACTGAACTGGGATCTGTTTAAAGGGCACAGGAAAACCAGATATTAACATCAAAGTTTGCAGTGGGAGAAAAGAGGATATTTATTTGCAGGGCACTAAGCAAGAAGGACTGGGCAGCTAATGCTCAAATCCAGACCTCCCTGATACCTTGCAAGCAAGTTTTTTAAAGGGGGGTAAATTTCAGGAAAGCAGAAGTTGTAGGCAAAATCACAAATCAATACATAGAGATTACACATTGGTTTTGGCCTAAAAGGGTGGGACATCTTGAAGCAGTGGCTTATAGGTTATAGGTAGAGTAAAAGATTTTCTGATTTGCAATTGGTTGAGGAAGAGAAATATTTTTTAAAAATTTGGGATCAGCCGAAAATAATGATAGCTCTGGCTCATGGGTGTGACTCCCTCCAGGCTCCTCAGGAAGAAATTTAGAACAAAGAATAGTGGTCAGAGTTCAGTCTTCAGTTCTGTCTTACCAGAGGGGAGCCATATACTTCCTGACTCTAACTTCCTTGGCTAGTGTTTTAAGCTGCTGTTACTTTCTTGCTTATCAAGTTGCTTATTTACTTCTCAGGGCTAACTAGGTGCCTAGAATTTCCCTTGAAGGAGCTCAAGATTTTCCTTTATTTCCAGCTTGGGGACCCCTAGACCCATAAGAGGGAGATTCCTTGATCCATCTCACCTCTCCTTGGAAGTCAGAGTATGCGTTTTTAAACCTGTTTGCCTACTGGCCTCACCCCTAGCATGTCAACCTTTTATCAGAAAGTTTCAACCAAAGAAGAGGCATGAGTAAAATACACAGTTTGTTTGGGCTGGAACCTGTGACTGGCACTCTTGTATCTATTTCATTCATGTGCAGAAGAAACATTTTTTTCTGAAAATAAGGCCCAGGGATGTTGGGAAGCATCTGGCTATCAGTCAGAACCCTCTTTAAGGCCACCCTTCCAGGATTCAATTCTTACTGGTCAAACCTGGGGCTGCAGGCATGTGGGCCTGGGTGCAGGGGCCTAGCAGGACCTCTTCTGTGAGGGAAAGCTGGGGGAGGGGCAGAATGGAAGGGGGCTCAGAGGGGTTGCTTGAGATGAACAATAGGCAAACAGCATCTCTGGGTTTTGTTGTCAACACATTTAAAGGAACCAGCATTTGGAAGGGTCATGCTCCCAAGACAAGAAAGAGGAGTTCAGATGGAGGCAAAGACAGAGTATTCAGATGTAAAGTGCTGTGCTTTCTTGACTGATCCGAGGACTCTTGAGGTGTTGAATCAAAATCTGGGTTCTATACTCAAAGAGTCCAATAACAGTGTATTCTATGGATTTATATCCTTGATCTGCTACTTATTGTGTAATCTTGGGAAAATTACTTAACCTCTGTGTGCTTCAGTTTCCTCCTCTGAAGAATTGGGGTATTGTGAAGAATAAGTGAAATAATAGAAAGTACTTCTCATACAGCTGGGCACAAAGTCAACATTCAATAAATGTCAGATACTTCTCCACCTTTTGTTACTCACATAATGCTTACATCACCATTGTAGAGGTCTGTGTGCTTGTTTCTCTCTCCACCTAGATTCTAAGCCCTGGAAGGGAGGGCAGGGGTCATATTTGACGTATTCACTACTCTATGTCCAGCATCTACCTTTATAGCTTTTACTTAGTAGGGTAGGCACTCAAGAAGAAAAGGGAGGAAGAAAGTGGGGGAAGAAGAAAGATAAGAGAGTATTATTTAGATGAGAAAGGGACTGGAAATCACATCATACAAGAAATGGAGGAAGGAAATGGGGATACTTAACTGATAGAAGAGAAAATTCAAGTGGCCATTAGAACGAATCTCCAAATCACCAAAGGATCTTCTAAAAGAGAGATATAATTTATTCTCAAACAAAGCCAGGGATGACCTGGAGAGCAGTGTGAGGACCAATGATTGAAAGTAACGAAGGTTTTACTGAGTCCTTTAAAGAGAGAGCAGGCTGCCTTAAGGCCAAGTGAATTTCCTGATATTGGAGGAATCCAAGCTGGACCTGGACTAGCCTTTGATACTGTTGCTGGAAAAGTGATTCAACCATCAGACAGGACTGGACTCAGTGATCTGGAAAGTGTCTCAAAGTCTAACTTCCCCACCCCTTTTTCCAGGGCCTTATATCATTGTACTTTGGATGGCTGTTTTTTTTTGGGAGTGCAAATGAGGTGTGAAGTAACTTCTGATCTTTTCTGGCACAGTATGAAGTTGTGCAAAGCTTAGGGAAATAGTTAGCTACACTGAACAAGCCTTTCCCAAGTCAGTATTGGGGGAAAAAAATAACTTCATTAGAAGTGCTAAATGAGGATCATAATGAGATATCCAAAGTCTTGCCAAGTGAATTTAATCACTTTCTGATCCCAACAGCCACACAATTCAACTCTTTCTGAGCATAATTAAGCAAGTGACAATGAGGATACTATTCTAAGACATGGTAATGAGATGCTAAGGGGTCTGAATTCAGCTGGAGGGAAATTCCTATTAAATATTTATTAGATATGCAAGTTCTTTAATAGCTAGAAAAAATAGAAAAGGAAATTTAGTTAAGTGAGGTCCATTTCCTTTGAAATTAAACTGTTAAAAACAGAAGCTGCCGGGTCACTGCTTGTAGGTATCTTCATTTTTCTGGCCTGAAGGCTTGGCTAGATTCTGTGGCTATAAACTCCTAGGTGAGCAGGAGCCACAGAAAAGAAGACTGAATTAGAGAAAGATAGACTTTTTTGGCAGGGTAGTAAAGAAGAGAGAAGGAAGTACTAAGAGTTAGTGGAGTGGAGTAGAAAGCATGAGTTCTGGGGGCTCCAGACAGATTTGTTTGAATTTGAAGTTGAATTGTGTGTGTGTGTGTGTGTGTGTGTGTGTGTGTGTGTGTGTGACTTTAGATTAATCTCTTTATCCTTCTGAGTCTGCAGTCTCCTGCTCTGTGAAATGGGTTTATTCATACCTACCTTACAGGGTTATTTGGAGAACCAGATGAGAAAATGGCTATAAAAATGCCTTAGAAGGCCGGGCGCAGTAGCTCACGCCTGTAATCCCAGCACTTTGGGAGGCCGAGGTGGGCAGATCACGAGGTCAAGAGATCAAGACCATCCTGGCTAACATGGTGAAACCCTGTCTCTACTAAAAATACAAAAATTAACTGGGTATGGTGGCACGTGCCTGTACTCCCAGCTACTCGGGAGACTGAGGCAGAAGAATCACTTGAACCTGGGAAGCAGAAGTTGCAGTGAGCCAATATCGCGCCACTGCACTCCAGCCTGGCGACAGAGCGAGACTCTGTCTCCAAACAAACAAACAAACAAACAAAATCCCCAAAAGGTAGAAACTGTACACACGGAAGGGGCATGGCTCATTGACTCAGTCCCTGCAAGAGAATTTCCTGAGATGCTAGCAAGCTCCCAGCAGAGTTCAAAGCCCTCCTCAGTTGTTGCTTCAGGGAGAAAGCATATCCAGTTGGCTAAAAGACTATTCTGCTTCACACTGACTTTGTTTCTACCTAGCCTTTACAGGACAAAGATCATGATCATGCATTTCTCCTAACTAGTGTTAATCAGTATGCAAATAAGATGCAGGCTCCAGGCTTGGCCAGCAGGAAGGGGAGTTCAACCTCTTCTGGGTCTTCTGTAGGGATGTTTTGGGCAATTATGAGCCTCACCTGTGCAAGAGGCTGACTAAGGTAAGGCTCTGTTCAAGCCTTAGGAAGCCTGTTTCAGTCCTCCAGACATTCACAGATTGCTTACCTTTCTGAAGTTTTCCTTGATTAACTTTATCACAGCACAGAGTGATAGCAATAACTGTTACTGCTTCTTGAGTGCCTATTGCACTAGGTGCTATTTAACCCTGGCAACAACCTGTTAGGTATGCAGCCCAGATATGGGAGATGATTTGCTCAAGGTCACAAAGATACTAACTCAGGTTTCTCTGACTCTCAAGTCCCTGTGATTTTCCCTCTTCCATACAGCCTTTCACAGGGAAGTACAAACTGATTGATTTGAGGGAGCCAATACTTCTGCCTGGAGCACCTGGAGAAGCCAGCTTCTGAGGGTCTTGTTCAGGTAGCAGAGGAAGGACTGCCATTAGGTGCATTGGGATGGGGGTAGAGTTACACTGGTGAGCCATGTGTCTGCTGATAAGCACACCAGGGGAGTGGGGGAGAATCATGCTTTCTGAGGAGCCATTTGTGGTCTGGCATCTAGAGCTGGTGGGCTCTAGCCAGGGCTTGTCTGTATCTAATCTTTGATATTGGGAGCCAGAGGGGTATTCCACTCCTCTGCAGGGATCTGTATCTTTTGGTCTGGAAAGGGCTTGGGTAATCTGTGGGGTGGGGCACTGGAAGTGCCAGGAGCACAGGCAGAATGCTTGCATGAGAGTGGCCTCTGCTGAGCTACCCTTCCTCCTTCCCTGTGCCATCCCTACATGGGTCAGAAGCAGTGGATGATTTGGTCCTGAACCAACTGAGCAAGTGGCCTTTGGCTAATAGTGTCCTCTTGGTATGGAGGGCTTATCTTGGGTCATGGATGTCAGCACTATGCTTGGAACCTTGCAGATCATAACCAAATCAGCTAGAGATATCCTTAACTCTCTTACTCCTTTTAGCCCATTCAGCCCTGTTTCTTCCTGAGAATTTACTTGCATCATTTCCTTGCAGCATAAGCAAATACCATCTCTGTATCAGTCAGGGTTCTCCAGAGACACAAATAAACAGAACAAATAGGAGAATATATATATACACACACACATGCACGTATCTGACTGAAACAGTTGTTTCAAATTATCTATCTATCTATCTGAAATTATTATCATTATTATAAGGCATTGACTCATGTGATTTGAAGGCCGAGAAGTCCCATGATCTTCTGTCTGCAAGATGAAGCCCCAGGAAAGTCACTGATATAAATGGAAGTTCTGATAACTGGAGGGCCATTGGTGTAGATTCCTATCTGAGTCTGAAAGCCTGAGAACCAGGAGCACCGAAGGTAGGAGAAGATCGGTGTTCTTCATTCAAGCATTCAAGCAGAGGGAGGACAAATCCAATCTTCCTCTGCCTTTTTGTTTTATTTAGGTCCTCAACAGATTGGATAATGCCCATCCACGTTGGGGAAAGCCATCTTTTTTACTCAGTCAACCAATTCAAATGCTAGTCTCTTCCAGAAACATTCTCACAGACATGCCCAGAAATAATGTTTTGGATCAGATATCTGAGCATCCTATGGGCATACTATATGTCAACTTGACATATAGTATTAACCATGAAAATCTCCTTACCCCTGCCTTGTATGATCATAGCAGGTTCCTATCAGAGAAAATCTCTTGCCTTTCAGGCCCATCCACCCACTGTCCCAGAGTCCGCTTTCTCAGAAAGCACTGTAAGTGTGCAGTTGTTCTAGCAGGATGGTGATGCTACTCTAAACAACAACAAAAAATATCAGGCCACATCAGGCCTCTGAGGTATATAGCTAAGTCTGGCAGATAAAAACAAGTTTGTGAAAAGTGAAGTGATAAGGCAAGATTCAAGCAACAGCTCAAATAGATAATACAGAAGAAGATAGGTCACAAGCAGGGTGTGATTAATTTCCCAAAGAGTTTTACTGATGATCGTTCCAAGGGCTCAGAGGTGGGAGAAGGAGGTCATGGGGGACATTGGGTGGGAAGAAGCCTTGATATAAGAGATGGGTTGTGATATGTATCTTCAAGAATGAATTTAGTTTGGATGGGGAGCAGGGTCATGCAGATAATTTCCATTTATTCTAGAGTAGTTGTATGTCCTAGGTGGCCTCTGTGTCCAATGTGGCTGACACTGGGGATGCAGGGTAGCTTCCTGGGGTTGCTCACAAACAGAGCTTGACACAAGCGGGAAAATCAAAGGCACACCCAAGGACCAGAGAGATTGCTTTGTTTCCTGTCTCCTATAGAATACAGATTCCTTCAGAAGTATTCAAGTCCCTCCACTATGTGGGTCCAATTTTCCTCTCCATTTTCATGTCCTCCTGTTCGTTCTATAGTTTTTGCTTCATAAATTTTGAAGCTGGGCTGGGCACGGTGGCTCACATTTGTAATAGCAGCACTTTGGGAGGCCGAAGTGGGCAGATCACCTGAGGTCATGGGTTTGAGACCAGTCTGGCCAACATGAGGAAACTCCGTCTCTACTAAAAATACAAAAATTAGCCAGGCATGGTGATGTGTGCCTGTAATCCCAACTACTCAAGAGGCTGAGGCAGGAGAATCGCTTGAACTCAAGAGGCAGAGGTTGCAGTGAGCTGAGATCGTGCCACTGCACCCCAGCCTGGGTGACAGAGCGAGACTCTGTCTCAAAAAAAAAAATATATATATATATATTGATGCTGGGTAGTTTGGTATTTTAAGATTCACAATGCTTACTACTTTTTGCTGAACTGTGTGTTTTATTTATATAAAATATCTCTCTTCTGCTTAATACTGTTGCCTTAAACTCTACTTTGATAGTAATAGTACCAATCCTGTTTATTTGTATTTGTAGATATATTTTTGCCCCTTGGTTTTATGTATTTGGGCTTAGTTGGTCCAACACCAGCTCTAAAAGTGATGGGGGTAGAGGAAGGGGATAAAGATCCAGCAGAACTGAATGCTGAGTGGCTAACAGTGAAGCTCAGAGGCAGCAATCAGAACACATCCTCAGTCTAACCAGCTCCGTCTTTCAAGAAGTTTGCCAGGATATCTGAGTGCCCCTGTCTGCTCCTCTCTTAGCAGGTAAACAGAACTCTTGGCCTCTACTGAACTTACTGCTTCTGGCTTCCTTGAACCTTGCCCAATTCTTCTAGCAATATAATCTTTGTCACCCTTTGCTAATTCCTGTGCCACTTATTGGCCAAAACTGGGTCCAGTCGCATTTTACCTATAGTCCCATCTGCCAGTGACTCTGGCTGTGACTGATACACAAGTCTTGTTGCCTTGATATCTTCCCAGTCCTGGATGAAACTAAAAAGGATAAATATCTTAGAAAACAACAGGATTCCTGCTATAGTAATCAACCTCTAAAAATTAAGAGAAGGAGAAACTAAGCATCTATGATCCATACTGAGGTCAAATTCTAATAAAAAGAGCAGAAGTTTTAAGTCTATAAAGCCAATCAAATTTGAATTGTGTGTAATTCCAAGTCACCATCCAAGCCAAGGGAGCCTGTGGTCAGATGCCATTGCTGATGTTCGTAAACTCAAGGTAAAGGCTAGCTTCAGGAGGCCATACAGTAAGTCATGTGATCTCTCTGGACTATGGGATGCAGCAGCTTTCAGAGAGCCCTGGAGGTAGAGGCTTAATACAATTTTGGTGGGAGGGAGGGCTGTTTATTCCTGTGTAGTAAGTGTGTATCAGGTGTCCTTTGTGTCAGACACTGTGAAGGCACTATGGGTATGGGGTGCTCCTCCATGTTGCTCACAGACACAGCTGATACAAGCAGGCTCTGAGACAAAAAGGGGTGGAGAGTTCCTCCTAGGTGAATGGTGGAAGCTCAGTGTGTCTTTGTGAATGAAAGAGCTTAGAATTCAGCTTTTCATATTACTACATATTTTTTCACTTGTACAAAGGAGTGTACATCTTTTCTATGTGCCATTCACTTTATAGTTTAGAAAATATGTTCACAGCCGGGCACAGTGGCTCATGCCTGCAATCCCATCACTTTGGGAAGCCGAGGTGGGCGGATCACAAGGTCAGGAGTTTGAGGCCAGTCTGACCAATATGGTGAAACCTCATCTCTACTAAAAGACAAAAGGAAAATTAGCCGGGTGTGGTAGTGCATGCCTGTAACCCCAGCTACTCGAGAGGCTGAGGCAGGAAAATTGCTTGAACCTCTTGAACCTGGGGGGTGGAGTTTGCAGTGAGCAGAGACAGTGCCACTGCACTCCAGCCTGGGCGACAGAGTGAGACTCCTTCTCAAAAAAAAAAAAAAGAAAGAAAAAAAAAAAGAAAATATATTCACATGTTGTCCAGTTTGACTCATAAAAAACTATTTTAGTCAGGCTCATTATCTTAATTTCACAGATAACAAAACATAGGCTCACATTGGCTAAGATGCTCATCCAAGGTCACCTAGCTGGTGAGTGGCAGATCTGGAATTTATTTATTTTTTTACTCAGCTGTAATTTTTACTTTTCATCCATCATTTTTTTCAATTATTAACATAGTTATACCCTTTGTTTAGTTCTGTATTTCATCATTTTATATATTATTTATTTTCTCCAGCTTTATTGAGGTATAAATGATGAATAAAAAGTATATATATTGAAGGTATACAACATGATGTTTTGATATGGAATTTAAATGCAAGGCTCCTGCCACCTAGTTCAAGGTTCTTTGTACAAAATCACTGTTGCTGTCATCTGTCGGTGTGAGCCATAACAACCATGATTTGACCTTTTCCACAAACTACTAAAATGCCAAAGAAATATGGCTACAAGGACATTGGAGTTTTACAATTGTGTTATGCTTAAAGCCTTAGGACAGAAGTGTAATAAAGCCACTCATTAAAATATTTAAATCAACTGACAACCATAATAATATTAAATACTCATAGCAGTATTAAGCTGTGTTTTAGATTAGTCTTTTAAGTGCAGAGGCTCTTTTGAAAAATGTATCTTCATTGTTTTAGGAACAAGAGGTTCTTCTGAGCAGCTGTAGATCATTGAGGATGGGAGGTGGAGTGGTAGGAGGACATTGAAGGTCTATCAGAGCAGGGATCTGAGGACCCTCAGAAGTTTTAAGTCTATAGTGCCAAGTGAATTTGAAATGTGGGTAAGTCTAAGTCACCATCCAAGTCAGTCATTGAACTAATCTAAACAAAGCTTAATGCTCCTACCCATGAGGACCAAAGGGCAGGATGTTCCAGTAGGCAGATCTTTTAATGATGACAGATTCCTTTCTTGCACAAATGTTTGATCTTGAGATGTTGAGGGGCCTGATGGCAGTTGCCAAAAAAGTGTGGGAAGCTCAAAAATATTTTCTCGTTGCCTGTGTCATAGTTTGTTCCATTCAGGTGGTCAAGAGAACACTTATAAAGCACCTAACCTAGAGAGGCTACTGTGGCCTTGATCTGAAATCCAAAGCTTTGTGAGATGACCCTTTCTTGGACCACGTTGGCCTCTGAGGGATGCCTATTGGAGCTTGACAGTCAGGGTCTTTTGTTCCCTGTGCCTGGGAGTGATAGATTGTGGTAGATAAATGGAGTGGTAGATAAAGATTGTGGCTCTATGTTCAGCCCCGCTCTTGATCCTTGTTTCCTGGGCCTATTGCCTCATCTTTGCTAGCACCATTTATGGTCCAGACTCCTGAGTTTGCCCCTCGCTGACCTCTGAATTCAGATCAAGGAAGTATATACAAAGATACTTACTTAGTACTATCTTTGTAAGGGAACACTTTTCAAGTCACTTTGATTTTGTAATTGCACTTGAATGAAGAAACATGGTAAAAATCAAGTAGCATAAAGGGGCCTAAAACAAAAAACAATATTTCTACACCTTATCTCTCTCCTGCCCCACCCTCATTCCCTAGTAGTGGACATCTTTAATCATACCTGCTTTGAGCTTTGCTGTTGGCTAACTCTATAACTCTACAGAATATATTCATATTGTGATATCTATCTACTTATATATTTATAAAGACAGTCACTTATGGATATTACCTTTCACCTCTTGGAGGTGGTCAACTTCTAAGATGGCCCTCAATTATCTCCACCTCCTATTATTCACATCCTTGTATAATTCCTTCGCATATTGTACCAGGGTCCATAGTCGAGATGCATGACCAGTATCATATAGTTGAAGTGATGGTATGCCACTTCTGAGGTTAGGTTATAAAAAACATTGTAGATTCTACCTTGGTCTCTTTCACTCTGTCCCTGCCCCCATCACTTATGCTGGGTGAGGCCAGCTGCCATGTCTTGAGGACACTCAAATAGTCCTGTGGAGAGGCCCACATGGCAAGGAACGGAGACTTACAGTCAATGGTCGGTAAGGAATTGAGGCCTCCTGCAAACAGCTATGTGAATAAGCTGTCTTAGAAGAACATCCCCCAGCTCCAGTCAAATCTTCAGATGACAGCCATGGCCAACAGCTTGACTGTAACTTCCTGAAAGACTCTGAACCAGAACCACTTAGCTAAGCTGCTCTCAGGTTCCTGACCCTCAGAAATAGCAAGAAAATGTTTGTTACTTTCAGCAAATAAGTTTTGGAGTAATTTATCATGCAATAATTGATAACTAATGCATCTTCCACAATTTGGTGGATATTTTATTGTTTAGTTCTCTCATTAGTTACGTTATCACTTTAAACAATAATATTTCTTATTAGTTACACTGTAACTTTAAATAGTAGACCTCTATTTCTTGGCTGTCATTTTTTAAAAGAGTTTCTTAACTTTCCATTTTCTGGGATGAGAATAATATTGTAGTGTCCCTACCTCTTCCTCAACCTTTCCTTCTCTTTTCTACCAATTAATGCCAGACAGCTTGACCTATATTTTAAAATTAGAAAATTTTAAATGCACAGGAGTAAAGAGAATAGTATGAAAAACCACCACATATCCATTATCCAGCTTCAATAATTATCAATTCAGGGCCAACTTTGTTGCACCTCTGGCTCCACCTACTTCCTCCCTCCCATATTATTTTGAAGCAAATCCCACACTTTGTATAATTTAATGCATACATATTTTAGCATGTATCAATAAAAGTTATTAAATATTTTATAACATAACTAAAATGCAATTATCAAATATAAATATAGCAAAATTTCTTAATATTATCAAATATCTGGTCAGTGTTCAAATTTTCAATTATATACACATATACACACATAGTACATACTTTTTTTGAATCAGGATCCAAATAAAGTCCATGTATTACAATTGATTGATTTGTCTTTTAGAATGTTTAAAAACTATAAGAAATTCTTCCATCTTTTTGTTCTCATAATTTATTTTCTGAAAAAAAACAAACATTTTTCCTGGAGAGGTTCTCACAATCTGCTGGATTTTGTTGAGTTGAATCCCCCGATGGTAGTAGGTTAAGATGTTCCTCTGACCTTTTGTATTTCGCTATGGAAGTTGGGTAGTTGGATCTACTAGCCTTGATGTCTGAGTCCAACGACTTTGATTTGGAGGGAGCAAAAGTACATGTGTGCATATATAGTGTTGTTGGTTTCCCTTCAGGCAGGCGTACGATCTTTAGTTTTGTTATAATAAACAACACCATGTATTTCTCGGAGTGTTTAGATCCATTTCACTTCGATTAGTGATTGCGAACAATGGTTGACAGTTCTAAAATTCTCCAGATTATATCCTTCACTTTATGTAGTTATAGATACTTTTATAAAACATAAATTTCTTATCGTATGATTTGATTGCCCGAGTAGTTATCAGTTCATATGAGGAATGCAGATCTCAATAGCCCTGATTCTTTGCCCTGTTTTAATTACGATTTTCAAAATAGAATAAGGGTTGAGTGTTCCTATCATCGAAAAAAAGTGGGAGGCGCCCCACTAGATTTTTTGCATTGAATAAAATTATGATTTAACAATATATCTAAATGTGTTCAACTCGCGCGCAGTCATTTTTGAGTACCCTAAATTGTGCGCATCCTCTTTGCCGATTAAGTTGCTTTGCCTGCAGGGGGTCTTTCTTGGCCGGCCCCCCCCACATCCCTAATGGTTTTATAGCTTCCTTGTTAAGTGTTCTGCTAGCCGACAAGATACGCCATTGCTCATTTTCTGGCGACGTTTTCCCTGACCCGCACGCCATTTGCTCTACAGGGCATTTCACGTTTCTTTTAGTGGGGACAATGTACTTTGCCAAGGCGCAGCGAAATCTGTGATTTTAAGAGGGGATAGATTTATATGTGTATTCAGTCCCAGGGGTTGTCTAGAGCAGTTTCCAGTGGGACCATGGCGTTAGCTAGAAATTGTATTTTTTCTTCCCATGGGGGTGGATGTTTCTGGTGGAAATCGGGGAATCGGCTAGCACCAAATTCTAAAACGAAGCAAATGGATGTTAACAGTAGGAAATGTTATTGTTTAAGATTAAATGTATCATGGAGCCTTCGATTCAATTCAAATTCAGTACTACAGGGTATTTATGTAACTTCAATCTTACATCCATATCATCTTACTCCCACACTAAGAAACCCAGTTTTCAAGGCCACAGGGACTGATAGAATTAAAGTATCACACAATTACTTATTCAATTGATCTCATCTTACAAATATAACTGTTTCAGAATAATGGTACTAATGCTACCACTACCAACATAATTACTGTAAATAATTTATATTTTTTAAAATTATTTTTGTCCTTAAAATAAATCTCTCTAGGGATATACTATCAAATTCCTGTGTTTAGAAGTCATGTGGAATCGTTTCTCTCTGCCATCCACTACATATACATTTAGATTAGTTTGTGTCTTTTGCTTTCAATTTTAGGAATTACTATTTTATAATGTTGTTTTATGATTATGTAATATGGTTACATTGTTCCAAAGTCAAATCTACAAGCCAAGATATATTCAAATAAGTCTAGCTTCTATCTCTTTCCTCTCTACCTTGTTTCCATCCAACTCTAGAGGCAACCATTTCAAAAATTTTTAAGTTTCATCCTTCTACTTTTTAATGTTTTAATAGAAGAATATTCATATGTTATATTAGCATCCCTCTATTCTTGGATCAATGATAAAGTGTTGTTAGCATTTTTCTACACCTTATTTTAACTTAACAAAATTTCCTGGAAGTCACTCTACAGCAGTATATTGAGATTTTCTTCATTTTAAAAGCTGAACATAGTTAATATATGCAACTTGATAAGTCTGGAGATAAGTACACACCTACTTAGTTCATCACCACCATAGTGAAGGCTGTAAACTTATCTATCACCTCCACAAGTTTCTCTCCACTGACTTTATTTATTTATAGAGCTCTTCCTCATTTAACAGCTGCATAGTGCTCCGTTGTGTAGATGCCCTGTAGTTCGTTCAACCGATCCCCTACTGATGAACATTTCTGCTGTTACTAGACTTTTGCTGTTACAAATTATTCTGTAATGAATAGCTTTGTATATATGTGTTTTCATATTTTGGCCAGTATATCAGTGGGATTGATTCCTAGAATTGGTATTGTCAGGTCAAAAGGCAAATACATATACTTTTGCTAAATATTACCAAATTTCTCTCCATAGGGGAGTTGCATTTTGCATTTCCAACGGCAAGGCTTATAGCATTTCTATTCTCTCTAATGGCTATAATTTACCCTTCCATGCTTTATCTGTAGTGGAAAGCCAATAGCAAGTGTTTATAGTACAAGGTAGTAGAGAAAGTGGTTAGACATGCAGGCTCTGGGATCAGACTGCTTGCATCCCAAATCCTGGCTCTGCTACTAAGTAGCTGTATATTCTTGGGCAAATTACTTAACCTCTCTGTGCCTGAGTTCCCCACCTGTGAAATGGGCAAGTAGCCAATATTAGGCTGTTTTACCTACATTTAAAGTCTATTGTTTAATGAAGCCACTTTCATTAATTATCTAAGCAGGATCTTCTGAATAACTTGGCTGCAGCATCTCCATCAGCACTTACTGCTTCACTTTGCAGTTTTATGTTATGGAGATATCTTCTTTTCTTAAACCTCATGAACCCACATCTGTGGGCTTCAGACTTTTCTTCTGCAGCTTCCTTACCTCTCTCAGCCCGTACAGAGTTGAAGAGAGTTAGAGCCTTACTCTAGATTGAGCTTTGGCTTAAGGGAATGTTGTGAGTGGTTTGAACTTCTATTCAAGTCCCTAAAACTTTCTCCATATCAGCAATAAGGCTATTTTGCTTTCTTATCATTCATTTGTGCACTTTTAATTTCCTTCGGGAACTTTTCTTTTGCTTTCACAACTTGGCTAACTGATACAAGAGGCCTAGCTTTTGATTTATCTCTGTATATTAGGCAATTCTTGCACTGCTATAAAGAGATCCCTGAGGCTGGGTAATTTATAAAGAAAAGAAGCTTAATTGACTCACCGTTCTACAGGCTTTACAGGAAGCATGGTGCTGGCATCTGCTCGGCTTCTGGGGAGGCCTTGGGAAGCTTATAATCGTGGAAGGAGGTGAAGGGGGAGCAGGCACATCAAATGGTGAAAGCAGAAAGAAGTGAGAGAGAGTTGGGGTGGAGGTGCCACACACCTTTAAATGACCAGATCTTATGCAAACTCACTCACTGTTGTAAAGACAGCACCAAGCCATGAGGGACCCACCTCCATGATCAAAACACCTCCTACCAGGCCACACCTCTAGCACTGGGGATTACAATTCAACATGAGATTTTGGTGGGGACACATATCTAAATTCTCACTCAGCTTTCAACATGCTTTCCTCACTAAACTTAATCATTTCTAGCTTTTGATCTAAAGTGAGAGATGTATGATTCTTCTCTTCACTTAAACACTTAGAGGCCACTGTAGGGTTATTAATTGGCCCAATTTCAGTATTGCATGTCTCAGGGTACAGGGAAGCCTGAGTAGAAGGGAGAGATGGGGGAAAAGCTGGTCAGTGGAGCAGTCTGAACACACATATTATTTATTCATAAAGTTTGGCAACTTCTTTGAGCATGGTTTGCAGTGCCCCAAAACAGTTACAATAGTAACATCAAAGATCACTCATCACAAATATAATAATAAAAAGTCTGAAATATTGTGAGAATTACCAAAATGTGACACAGAGATGAAAAGTGAGCACATACTGTTGGAAAAATGGTGCTGATGGACTTTCTGGATATAGAGCTGCCACAGATCTTTAATTTGTGAAAGATACAATATCTGTGAAGTGCAGATGAGATATGTCTGTATATCAAAACATTACAGTGTACCCTTGAATATATATAATGTTTATACTTCAATAAAGCTGAAAAAAGGAAACAAAATAGCAGTCTGCCATCAATGTTTTTCTAACTTTAAACCCTTGAACATTTTTTGTTAGGGATAAGTGTTAGTCTTATGTTTCAGGCAGGGCAGGGACTAGGATGTGTGTGGTAAGTGAAGCACCTAGAGCATGCACAAGGAGCCACTAGGTGCCACACTTATGCTGCCCTAGTCCCAGCCTGGCCCAAGGCTTTGCCTATTCTAGAAGGATCCCTGAGGGAGTGAAAATATATAGCTAATGTTGAAAACAGAATCTGAGTCCTTACCAAGTAGCCAAAAGGCTACCTCTTTGCTGAGAGAAACTATAGAAAAATAGTTGCCTGGTTCGTTTGTGTTGCTATAACAAAAGATGTGAGATGGGGTAATTTATAAACAACAGAAATGTATTATATTTTCCCACAGTTCTGGAGGCTAGGAAGTCCGAGATCAAGATACCTCCAGGTCCAGTTGTCTGGTGAGGGCCTGCTGTCTGCTTCCAAGATGATGCCATTTTGCTGCATCATCTGCAGAAAAGAAGGCAAAAAGCCAAGCAAACCGAATGCTGCATGAAACCTCTTTTGTGAGAGCCTTAATCTTGTTTATGAATGATTACTCTTCATGGCCCCAACACCTCTTAAAGACCCCACCTCTTAACACTGTCACATTGGCAACACCTAAATTTTGGAGAAGAACATTCAAACCACAGCAATAATGTTTCTGTTATTCCAAGGGACATCACTCAAGGTACAGACTCCCTGGATCAAGCAGACCGAGCTGACATCAGTAACAGCCAAGATATCAGATCCAAATACCGACCCCCAAACATAGCAAAGAACACATTTAATAATCTCAACATAAAGGCAAGAGTAAGCTTCCCAGCATCTTAGTTCAAATTTTTTTTCTAGAAAGATTGGGAAAGGGCTACACTCTACCTACAATATGGTAGAAAGGAAGTGAGCATGCAGACCGGAGGAAAAGCCCAGAAACCAGGAAGAAAGTTGCCATGCAAAAAATATAAATATATATATACTTCCAGGAAGATCCCCCTTCTTTTTCCCTGGTTCCAGAGAAGATGTGATCACCAAGGAGAAGTCAGTGCCAAGGCTCCCTCCATAACTGCTGATGATCTTGGACCTAAGACCAGTTAAACATATTATTTACCACAAAGATGAAAATTTTATCTAATAAAGTTTCACCTTTTCTGGTTTCTTGGAGTTTCTTAAGATTCCAAATATCCTAGCACCAAACACAAATTTATTTTAATTATGTTTTCCCTGATACATAGTAATACATGATTATTGTATGAAATGTGTTAAAGATAAGCATAAAGAAGAAAATAAAAATTACTCTTGATCTCACCTCTCAGAGATAACCATAGTTTATGTTATAGCGCATTTTCTTTCAGAATATTTTGTACACGTAGGTGTGCATCCATGCATGGGATCAGACTGGTTTATATACTGCTTCTTTGACTTACTATATCTTGCGTATCTCTGTGTATCATGAAATACTTTTTGAAAATGTGATTTTTAGCAGCAACATACTATTCTCATGTATGGCAGTACCATAATATCTTTTGCTACTGTTGAACATTTGGCTGTTTTCAAATTTTTGGAAAAATTGCCACAATGGACTGCTTCACACATGAATATTTGTTTATTTAATAAGTTCCTTACACTGGATTCCTACATGTCAAGCCATTGAATCAAAGGATCTGGTCATTTGTTGGGGTATTGGTACTTACTCCTAAATTGCTTTTAAGAATGATTGTAACGGACCGGGGGCGGAGCAAGATGGCCGAATAGGAACAGCTCCAGTCTCCAACTCCCAGCGCGAGTGACACAGAAGACCGGTGATTTCTGCATTTTCAACTGAGGTACTGGGGTCATCTCACTAGGGAGTGCCGGACAATCGGTGCTGGTCA
>NW_016803584.1:247937-278004 GCF_001698545.2 Rhinopithecus bieti
AAAAAAAAAAAAAAAAAAAAAAAAAAAAAAAAAAAAAAACAAGGGGGTGCTTTTGCTATTTTGTCTGAGGAATGATATTTAAACAATTGATTCAGTCACGATGATGGGCACAGCTGTTGATTTAAGGAAATCAATGTGTTGCAATCAGTTACTTAAATTATTATGATGGGAAAAATTGATTTTATATTTACCTGTTCCCTTTCATAAGTATTGTACTGTGAGATGACTACAATAGACTTGTAACTTTAGTAATTATAATCATAATAATGACATCATCCTCAGTTCTTCCCCTTCTCACTCCTCACATTCAATTCAACAGCAAGTTCTGTTGGCTCCACCTCTGTCATATGGCCTATATCCATCTATTTCTCTCTAACCTTGTTGATTCTATCCTGGTCAAGCCACTATTTTCTCTCCTGTACCATGGCCATAGCTCCTGCTTGTCACATGCTTCCACCCTTATCCCTCATCAGTTCATTTTCCATGCAGCAGCCAAAACGAGCCTCTTAAAATATAAGCTATATCTTGTAATTCTTCTATTGAAAACCCACAAATGGCCCTATAGGTCACTGTTTAATCTTAATGTGTTGACTCTGGACTACCTGCATAAGAATCATCTGAGATGTGTGTTTACAGTAATGAATGCCTGTACCCTGACTGAGACCTACCTACTGAGAATCTCTGTGGATAAGGCCCAGGAGATTGCATTTTAAACAAGCATCCTGGCTCAATCAGTTCCCTTTGGGAACCAAGATCTTTCTCTGAACCCCTAAGAAACAATGACCTTGACTTTCTCATGTCTCCTCCTCTCAGGATCTAAGAAGGACTTGGCACATGAGAGGTGCTCAGGATTTCTGGGTTGAATGAATAGAATGGAGGATACAATGTATGCATATTTGAGTCAAAGCTAGGAAGCAAGGGTGAAGACAGCAAGGGCTTGGGATGGCAGACTGAGGTGTTTCCTTTGCGCTGATGTTTAGGGTTTTTCCAGCTCTGACTTTTCTTATGCTTCTACCCACCATTGCTCCTTCCATCTGTCCCCTCTCCCACAGCCTGAAGTCAGTCTGGATGAACTCCTTGTTTTCCATAAGCCCTTGATTCTAGCCCTTTTGTATTAGTTTTCTATCACTGCATAACAAATTATCACACATTTAACACCTTAAAACAACACACATTTATTTTCTCACAGTTTCTGTGTGTTGAAGGTCTGGACACAGCTTAACTGGGCCCTCTGATCAGGGTCTCACAAGGCTGAAATCAAAATGTTGTCTAGGGCTGAGGTTTCTTCTGGAGGTTTGGATGGGGACGAATCTACTTCCAATCCTATTCAGTTTTATGGCAGAATTAATTTCCTTGTGGCTGTATGACTGAGGCCTTTGACTTTTGTTCCTGACTATGGGCTAGGGGCCACTTGATCTTCCTTGTCACATGGGCTTCCTTGACATGGCTGTTTACTTCATCAAGCCATAAAGGAGAATCTCTCCTTCTAGTCTGCTATGGTGGAGTCTTACATAACAAGGTAATCATGGGAATGGCATTCCATGACTCCCATTCTGTAGGTTACATTCTGTTGGTTTGAAGCAAATCACTGGTACCATTTATACTCAGAAAAGAGATTATACAAAGTCATGAATACCAGGAGATGGGAATAATCAGGGGTTACCTTAAGGTCTGTCTGCCATATACTAGGATTGTCTGCTTTGTCCTAGCATTGTCACTGGCCCAGGAACTGCTTCAGAGGAGATTCCCTCTTCTACCTCACCATTAGCAGTAGTGGGATCTTTGGCTATCACGCTAAAGTGATGACTCTTCACATCCTAAAATTTCTCCCAAGATACACGGTTACTGTGGGTCTGGTACCTTAGGCACATCTGGGTCTAGTTAGATGAGTTGGTGAGAGCATGGTGCCACAAGTTCTGCTTCCCTGGAGAATATGAGCCTGACATGTGTGACCTGTGAGAAAGGTGATTGACTGGAAGCAGCGTGTATAGGGGCAGCAGTGCTCATGTATATGCCTATGTATATCTCTGCACACTACCAGATAAAGTAATGCTAGGTTCAAAGGCTACTGGTGAGCTATTCAGAGCTTGTTCCTGGGTGTGACTCAGCTGGAAGAGCTTTAAGAAGCTGAGGATCATAGGGAAATCTTGCTTTTGAAATTGTGGAGGAACTCTGATTTTATAAAAGCATTTGGAGTTAAGAGCCAAGAGGTAAATCAAATCCAGAAAGCCAGAGAAGGGAGTTCGAAAGGCTGACAACCCGAGGCTACAGAGAGAGACAGTGAGAGATGAGAAACAGAGCCTCACATGGAATAGTCCTCTAGAAACCATGAGGCATTATTGTAATTAATGAAAGGTCTGCAGAATGATGGCCGTGTTGCTCAGACATGAGTTACTCTTGAACATTTAATTTTCCGTTTTCTCATAAATATTTGTTGGATAAAATAATTTTCTGTATTTAGACATGCTACATATGTAGGAATTTGATTCTGTAAAAATCCATGCTTGAGGCCAGGTCAAGTTCTCTTTTTGACTCATCAGTAAAATAGTGCTAAAAGGAAATGATCTTATCTTGCTTTATGGGAACAAGTGCCTCTTTGAAGGGTCATTCTACTATCATTCCATTCAGGCAAAGATTGTTCAACTTGTTCCTGATAGACTGTCTCACAGAGTCATTAGGCTGTTAAACATTGAGCTCTGCACAGTCCATTTTTTTGGAAACCTCTTCTGCCTTCTTCTCCTCTGTGGTCCCTCAAATGGCCTGGGAGATCATCAGATCAGTTATGGAGGGCAGATATTCTAAATCGAACAGACTGTGTGAGGCTTAGAGAAACACTTGGGCTCATCACTGGTGTCTTGTGCACTCTCTATTAATGAGCATCAGTGCTGAAAATCAGGTGCCATTGGATTGGGAAACCTGGTGGCACAACTGCGGAAAGGCTGAACAGAGCTGAGTGGCTTATTGGTGGTAACATGAATGCTAAGACCACCCAATTAGCATCATTTTTAAAGAAAAGCCCCCTGGTCTATAATCTACGTGGGCATTTGTCTTCCCATGGAATATATTTGAGCTTGCATTGACAAATTCAGATACCTTCCTGAATGAGAATGATATTTTACCTCTAAAATTGATGCAAATCACTAGGCCAAGGGTGGAGTCCTCACAGTGGTTGAGTCAAAAAGGTTCTTCTGCTGGAATGTGGAGTGAATATGGCAGCTGGGCAAAGTGTTCTCCTTCTCCCAAGGCATATTTCAGAGTAGTGTACTGTCATCTATTTAGTTGCTCAGTCCAGAATCTGAGAGTCATCCTTGATACCTCTTTCTCCTTGCTCCCAGCTCTGTAGATTGCACCTCCCGAATATCTTTCTCCTATGTACTCCTGTCTTCATTTTTTTTTCTGCCAACCCAAGCCACATCGTCTCTCATCCGGACAACTGTTATCAGTGAAAAGTGTCAAACTCTGTAAAATATCTGAAGAGATTTATTCTGAACCAAATATGAGTACCCATGGCCTGTTACACAGCCCACGGGAGGTCCTGAGAACATGTGCCCAAGGTGGTAAGGGTGCAACTTGATTTTATACATTTTAGGGAGGCATGAGACATCAATCAAACACATTTGAGAAATACATGGGTTTGGTCCAGAGAGGTGGAAGAATTTAAAGGAGGTGGGGGCATGCTTCCAGGCTACAGGTAAATTTAAGCATTTTCTGGTTGACAATTGGTTGAGTTTGTCTAAAGACCTGGAATCAATAGAAAGGAAATGTTCAGGTTAAGAAAAAAAAGATTATGAAGACCAAGTTTCTTTTTTCTTTTTTTTTGAGATGGAGTCTCGCTCTGTAGCCCAGGCTGGAGTTCAGTGGTGCCATCTCTGCTCACTGCAAGCTCCGCCTCCCAGGTTCACGCCATTCTCCTGTCTCAGGCTCCCGAGTAGCTGGGACTACAGGCGCATGTCGCCGCGCACGTCACCAGTCACCACGCCCGGCCTATTTTTTGTATTTTTAGTGGAGACGGGGTTTCACCATGTTAGCCAGGATGTCTTGATCTCCTGACCTCGTGATCTGCCCGCCTCAGCCTCCCAAAGTGCTGGGATTACAGGCATGAGCCACCACGCCCCACCCCAAGTTTCTTTTGAAGTCTCATGGTGGTTGCCCTTAGAGACAATAGATGACAAATATTTCCTATTCAGATCTTTAAAAGGTGCTAGACTCTCATTTAATCGCTTTAGGATTGGGAGGGCCTGGAAGAAGAAGATCTAGCTATGTGAATAGAGATTCTTTACAGATGCAAATTTTCACCACAAAGGACAGCTTTGCAGAGCAATTTCAAAATATGGCAAAGAAACATATTTTGGGGTAAAATATTTTTATTTTTCTCTTTGTCACATAATGTTATGCCAGAGTCAAATCGGAAGGTAAGTCACAATATATAGGGTTAAATAAAACCCATCCGATGAGAATATGTGGTTTGTAGGGCATGACTCCCCAGATCCCTTAGATAAGAATTTGGGCAAGATAAGAAAAAAATCAGAGCTTAGTCCTCACTGTCCTTGTTTCCCAACTCCAGGAGAAGGAGTCCTCTGTCAGTTTCTCCCCTTACCTGCTTTCAATCTGTACTCCATCTATTGGCAAAAGTGATTCTTACTAATGCAGACCTTATTAGGACATTTTCCTCGTTGCTTAGAAGTTTGCAATTATTAGGTCAAATCCTTAACACCAGCTAATGATCACTTTTGCCTTTTTTGGCCACATCCTGAGCCATTTGTTCCTTCACTCTCTGCCCTGCAGTCACACAGGCTGCCTTTTGGTCTCTCAGAAGATATATGTTATTTTCCACCGCTAGGCGTTTCTTTCCACATGATCCATTTGCATGGAATACCCTCCCCTTCTGCTCTTTTGATCTGGTTATTTCTTATTTATCCTTACAAGTATTGGTCAAATGTCTCTTTTTCAAGGAAGGCTGTCTGATACTTGCCCAAAATAAGATTATTTTCATCTACTATTTTCCTTATACCACTGTGTGCTGCTTCTTTGTAGTACTTATCACCGGTATAGTCATGTGATTAAGTGGAATATTAATTGTTTAATGACAGTCTCCAACTTTAGATCATTGACTCCAGGAAGACAAGGACTGTGTTCTCTTGTTCACTGTGGTCAAACCAGCACTGAGAATAGGGCTTGGCATGTGGAAGCCCTGTACTGGATAGTTGGCACATGAATGAATGAGTTGTAGGTACTTTTCTACCAGTTACTAGCTGTGTCCTCTTAGGCAAATTACTTAACCTTTTTTAAGGTCCTAATTTGTAAAATGGGCTGTTCTAAGGATTCAATAAAAACACAGGTCAAGAACTTAGCATATGCTAGACACAACAAATATTATTCTTTTCTCAGAATGGAGAATCCCAATTCTGAGAATTGGTCATTGCAGATTCTCTCTACCTGGTTAAACACGTCAGAATTCATCTTGCTAATAAAATCTAGTTTCCTTTGGACAGACCAATATTGCTTGGAGAACAAGATTAGGAATTTAGCCATCTGACCCTGCAAACACCTGGAACAAAACTGAACAATTCATCTATGCATCCATTCTTTTACTTAACAAATATATATTGAGCACCTATGGGTTAAGAACTTGTACTATAACAGTGATCAAGAAATATATTGCCTCTGACCTCTTGGAGCTTACAGTTAGATCCCTTCAATGGTTTGGTTTTCATGTCACCAAACAAATGGCTTGACTCTTCTGTATTTGTCTTTAGACAGCCTTAGCTGTGGTTTGTGGTGCAGTGTGGAGGAACCCTTAGCTCCTTAGTTCAGTTAGAGACATTTTCTTCTCTAGACACATTTGTGCTGGAATTTAAAAATCATTATCCACAACACCTCTTCTTAATTTAATATCTTTAATTTGTGCTCTATACCACCATCCTCTCCTAAACTGCACTTGAAATTACATTCTTTCTCTTAACATGAATGCAGGTAAGATATTTGTCCTCATTCTCAGAACAACAGCTGTTTGCAAAGTGTTGGGAAGAAAGGTATCAGGTTAATGGGAATGATATTACAATTTATTGAAAACTATTCAATTTGTTTTCATTCCCTGCCATGTGTCAAAGCTGACAGCATGACTTTGGTTCTGAAGTCTGTGTGCATTTCTTGGTGATTTTAGCTCATTGATGACACCTATCTATTGAAAAACACAAGGGAAATGTATAACTCCAAGGTACCAGAGCCCTGTCTTTTGCTGTGATTTTCAAAAACACTGATTCATGTATTGTGTATGAATAGGAATACTTCAATTTTGAAATGCATACACACAAAACTGCTCTGCAGAACAACTCATGCTATTGTGTTGATCCTGACCTGTGTGAGTTGCCTGGGCTCCAACTCAGCGGGATGGGAAAACACCCTAGGAGCCAAGAGTCTCCTGGAATGATGAAACAGGAGGCTTTGCAAAATCTGGTTTTTTCTTAGTCACATGGAGAATCATCTGATCGTGGAGAAAGGAAGAATCTTGTCAGTATCTCATTTGTTTATTTTGGAAAGAGGTAGCAGAGCACCCGTGTGTGGATCTGTGCGTGAGCTTGTTGGTTTTGAGGGGGAAACCCAATATTAGGAGAAAGAGCACCATTCTTCCTCTTTTCAGAAATGCAGGGGCCTCTCATGTGACAGAGCCAATTCCACAGCTTTGCCTTTAATGGCGTGAGCAGATTGCAGGAAGAATGTGATGCTGCTCAGTAAATTTAATGACTTTATGAAGATAAATGTTTCCCTTCCGAGGCTCCTTCTTGTCAGAATACATTTAATACCACCATTCCTTTGAGAACTAAATTCCTGTAGCACTTTGCAGCATATTAACATGTTTTTCTCACCACATGAAATTGCACTTCAAGCAAGAAATAATAATGTTTCTGCCTCCCCTTGTACATTTTTATTACTGCCAATGAATAGGAGTAAATTAACTATTATGGCTAACATTATTCACGGGGACAAATTCCTAACTCATTTTACAGAGAATAATAAATAACTGAATGAATAAGATGTCTTTAATTTCACATGTGAATTATCAAAGATTTCTCACAGTAACAGAAGAGAGGCCATAATGTTTATATACAAAATATAAGTATATTGTCAGTGTTTAGCATCACAAGCTACGTCATCTAATAGTCACTTGCTTTTGGCTACACACATAACCATGCTGCTCTGGGTCTCTGATCCTATGGCACCAAATTCCATCCATCAGTCACCCTCAGCCACATAACATATACTCTAATTAAAAACTAGAACAGCTATGTTTAGCTTTTATGAACTGTAATTACAATTTTTGTCCAGGTATCTATCACTTCATTCTCTGGGCAACCTCAAGACTAAGTAGATCTTTTTCCTCTTAATGACATGACAAAGCAAATTCTACTCTAACGAAAATTGCCTAAGTCCTGGACAGTAATTTTTTTATTTGGAATTGCCTTCAACACACCCAAATTCCAGTACAATGACATAACTTGAACATATTCATGTAGCCTGTTCTAATGGGATTTTTGCTGCACCATAAATTGTCAAGGACCTGAAAGGTACAAGCAGACAGGATAATAGGGAACAGAAGAGCATACACACCCTTCTGGGATATTATTCTACTTAATGACCTTCACAGATCTCTGTGGCTGCACTGCCACATCTGTGCCCTCCCTGCCAGACATCTGTTAAGCAAGGCCTGTGTTGGGGTACAGGATACAAAGTTGAGGGATTTAAGCCTCGCTGAGAGAGCATATGCCACCTGGTATCCTTGGTTAGTTGCCTAAAGGGGGTGATAGAGCACAGCAGCGTGGAGTCAGCCTTCAGGGAAGCAGAGGATCAGCTTGGTGGAGAGGAGGGCAGGACAAGAAGGCCTTCTAGGTTGACACACAGTAGAAGCAGATGTATACAGGTGGGAATGTTTTGGGAATGCTTGGGAAAGGGGAAGGAGGAGTCCATTTCATTGGAATGGAGCCGAGGTTGTGTGGGGAAAGTGAGCATAGGAACAGACTGTGGCAGGCCTCAGATGCTTGGCTAAAAGAATGGAGGGTCGCCTCATTTCCCTGGATACTGAGGAACTAATGAAGAATTTTGTGCAGATGACATACCTGATACATCTATGATTTGTGAAACATTTTCTAGAAATTATGTGGAATGGATCTGAACAGAAGCCTGGAAGAGACAAGTCATTTACTAGATAATTGTTTCTCCATTCTTGTCACCTGGAAAGTGGGGCTTGGTTTTTGTAACAGGAGAAACCTAAGAGAACATTTGTTGTATCCTTTGTCCTGTCTCCACATCTTGGGACCAAGGGAGAACCACAAACATGGCTTTGCAAGGGTCACTTTAATAGATCACTCCTTTCAGCTATAGTTCAGTATTAGGTTGGTGCAAAAGTAATTGCGGTTTCCACCATTAAAAGTATTTGCAAAAGCTGCAATTACTTTTGCACCTACCTAATAATAATTATAGACCAGTAACTGCTAGACTTCTAGGTCTACATATGCTAGGGCTTTTATTTAGGTGAATATCAGGAAAAAGACTCACGGAATGAATCTTGGAGGACATATTGATATGGACAGGAGGCAAGGAAAGACTGGTTAAAAGAGGATGTTTCCCCAGCAAAGGCCTCACCCCCAAGCCCAGAAACCGGCAGCCCTAAAAGGGAATGGGCATTCCTGAATTTGCTCCCAAATGTTGCCTTTTGATTCGCCATACCACCCCCCAATCCTGTACCCAAATAAGCCTCAAGCCCAGGCTCTACAAGAAGATGAGCAGAATATTGGAGGAACAGAAGAGTAGCATGGTAGACAAGGAGAGAAGAGAAGGAGCGTCTGTCTGGATGTTGAGAGGAGTTCAGCTGGGGACGGTTGGAGAGGAGATCAGCCGCATGATGGCCAAACTCCAAGGGAAGATTATCTTCCCACTCCATCCCCTTTCCAGTTCCCCATCCATCCCGTTGGGAGCCAGCAGGATGGTGAAGCCAATGATGAAGCAGCCACCTTCACCATTCAATAAAACCTCCACATTCACCATCCTTCAAATCTGTGTGTGACCTGATTCTTCCTGGATGCCAGACGAGGACCTGGGTACCAAGAGAGCACTGAGCTGGTTAATACTTAAGCCATCTGTAGACAGCAGAGCTTAAAATAAAAGCACTGCAACATGCTTAGTGGGGCTCCAGGAGTCACAGGCACCCAGTCGTAGACACTACCATGGGGCTGGAGCCCAAAAACACTTGCCCTGGCTCATGCACCTGCCTGTCTGCATGCTTACCCTCCTGTAAGGGGTTTGATTGTGTCATGGCTGAACAGACAAGCTACACATCTATCACATGTCATGTGAGGGGGTTCAGGGAGCTCTCCTGTTTCAATATAGGTGAACTAGTGTTCACCTGAGTGGCCATTCTGGCTGTTACTCCCTCAGGGAGAGGATACCCCATTGCAAAGACTTTCCTTGTGCTGAACCCTATTCAGACCCTCTTGGAACCACCCAGAGTAAGCCAAATCCCTGAGCACATCTCAATCTTTTTCTTATTTGGATCAAACATCTCCAGTTCAAAAATCCCTGTGACAGATGAGCCAGCTTGCCTTGCTGGTCACCTACTCTTATCAAAGTTCAAGAATTCAATGTCTCTCTGAGAGTATGTTGTTGCCAATAACTGACTACGTCCCTCCAGCTGTGGTCTCCTTGGGACAGAGTTGGGCTGGATCAACACCTCACTTGTTCGGAGCCACATATTCTATTCAGAGAGCCCTAGCAGACACAGGTCTTCAAGGCAGCCCCATCTCACAATTGTTTGGGATACAACTGATCCTTATTAAAACCTACAATTCATTTTATGAATGCCATCTACTCAGGTCCTCCCCTAAAACATTGACTTTTGGACCTAAGTGCAGAACTTTGCACTATCTTTATTAAACTTCATCTTCATATTTTTCACCAACTCTTCCTTTTAAATAACTAACTGTGTGTCCTTATTCTCTTTGATATAGTTCATTTCCTTCCCAGCTTTGTGATATTTGTCGTTTTGATCTATAGGCCATCAACACCTGCATCCAAGAGTTTGTTGGAAATTGTTACACTAGATGGGTCTCAGGTCCCCCTGCCTCTAACATGTTTCAGTTAATTAGAATTTGAGGCATATAGGCAGTCATTCAACTGGTTATAAATCCACTAAACTGTCTGATTTATAGAATTTGCCACCTTCTCATATTGTAAAATTGGGATAGAATGTTGTCTTTTCTAGTGTTCCAATATTATTCCTGTTCTTACAAGAGAAATTTCTCAAGGAATGCTAGACTTTAATTATTCCTTCATTATGATGAGCCTTGGGACAGAATTTACCCAGGCCAGGAGGTACAAACTCATTTAGAATAACTTACAGTCATCTTTTGATAAATATATGCATTTTCTGATTATAAAGTTACTGAACAAAATTGGAAAATGCAGAAAAGAAAATTTTAAAATCACCAATATTCCTACCTCCCTGAGATCCTTCTGTTACAATATTTTTGTGAATTCTTTCAGAATTTTTCTATGAACATATAGATATATGCATGAATGTATTAAGTGTACACGTCTATACAAACATAAGATTGAGGTCATGCTGGATATTTTGTATCCTGTTTTATTTTGCTTATTAATTATATCATAAACAATATACTTTTAAAAACATAATTTTAATGCTGAGTTGTACTCTATCACGTAAATATGCCAGAGTTTAGTTGACTAATTAGACTTTTAATAATAGTGTCAAATGCTCTCATTCACAAATCGACGCATTTTTCTAATTATCCCTGTAGGATACATTTTTGTAAATAGAAATATTGAGTCAAATAATATAGATTTTCAAAGATTTTCATATAATTTGCCAAATTGCCTTTCAGAAAAGTCTTACCAGTTGGTAATTTAACATAAGTGTATAAATAGTCATATCCCATCCACTTTGCCAATTTTATGTATTTTCATGTTTAAAGTTTTTGGTAATTTGATGGGCAAATAATGTTGTCTGATTTTCATTTACATTTCTTTGATTACCAATCACATTGACATTTAAATGTTTATTAAATATATATGGTGCATATGTTATCATTGTCTAGTTGTGTCTTTTGCCTCTTTTGTGTTGTTTTCCACTTTCTGATTTATGAGAGTTTTTATATGACATGACAGTCACTTGTCATGTTTCTTGGAATATTTATTTAGTTTCTCACTTGCTTCACTTTCTTCTGTAAAATGGGAATGATCCTGTTTACTTTGTGAGACTGGTTTTATTGTTTACTTTGTGAGACTGGTTTTATGGTTAGCCATGCAATGAATAAAGTCTCTAACACAGTGCCTGGCACATGGTTGGTGCTCAATGCAAATGACTGTGACTGTGGTTGTTATCAATTCAACTTGTAATCCAATGGATATGGCAGTCTAGGCATTTCCCCCAAATGCCAGATCTCTGTGCAGGAAGCCCTAATACTAAAACTGCCTCTGGGCAAACACAGGACCCATTCACCTTATGCCTGCAGGAGTACTCACTAGGTTGGCTGACCTTTTGAAGGATGACTTCAGCTAGAGGACACAGACTCCAGTGTCACCAAAGAAGTAGCACAACATGCCTATGGAGTAGATGCTATCACTATTCCCCATTTAACAATGAGGAAACTGAAGCACAAGGGGCGTAAAGAACTTGCTTAAGGTCAAAAGTCATTGAAGAAAACCTAAGTGTGTAGCATCTCAAAACCAGCCATATGAACTTGAGCAGATCTGCTCTCTGGGCTGAGGGTTTCTTATCTGTAAAGTGAAGAGATTTTAGTAGGTAATCTCCAAGACCCTTGGAATTCCAGCAGTCTGTATTTCACTTAGAAGATCTGTAGGAGTCAGTCATCTACCAGCCCAAGTATAGCCCTGAATTTATCAGGCACAAAATTTATTAAATTAATTCACAATTGCCCAAGGGCACTTTGTATCCTTTGCAACTCTTGGTTCTGTTACTTACTTTGCCAGTGAGAAGAGGGTTAGGAGGTACAAGATCAAGCCTCCTTATTCACTGGACTAGATTTCTACTTAAATCTCTTCTGTAATACAAAGTGCAGGTACTAGCTCACAGGTCCCTCAAACTCAACATGTCCAAACTGCACTCAGCTTTTTCCCCTCTAGAATAGCATCCTGTCATAGCATTCCTCATGGTTTGTAATTATGCAAGGCTTGGTGGTATTATTTTCTTTATATCTGTCTCCTCTAGGGAGTTTTACCAATCTAAGAGGTGAAAGGTGGTCCTGAGTGTTATTGTGCATTTTGATTTTACCTCAATTGCAGAATGTTCCATACCATGTTGCACTTGTTAGTTTAATTATCTCTCTATGGCCAAAGACTGGGATCCTTAAGAACAAGGCACAACTTCTTTATCTTTGGACCTCTAGTTCCCAGAACAAAATAGCTTCTCAGTATTTTTTGAGCTGGTACAAAATAAGTGCTCCTTAAAAAGTAGACAGCTGAAGGAAGGACTGCCCAAGTGAGAAACTCAGCCACTACTGAGGTCAGAGCCCACACCCTGATACATCTCAATACCAGCAGAGCACCTGTGGGCACCTCCTCCTGGCACACATCATACAAGACACTGGGAAAGCTTCCCTCCCAGATTTATGGCCATTCTAGCCTCCCACTGCATGCAGGAGCAAGAACCACTTCCCAACATAAAGCTGCCAAAAACCAAAGCAGGTAACCAAAATGATCAAACCCTATTAGGCCTCACCCAAGCTTGTTGGAGACCATGTTTTCTGTTGTGAGAACCATCTGAGTTCCCCAAAAAAGAAGCCAAAAAGAACTTCAGGAGACACTGAGGAAACACTGGGGAGCCATAGTCCTTTTGGGGCTGCCCTGACTTTGGCTGTCCCTAGTACTATGTCCAGTCCTTGCTAAACATCCAGCCCAGGTGAGGATGCAAACATTTTCTGTTAGTTCCTTGTGGCACTGTTGAGGCAGGCCAAAGTCTTCAAGAGAACTTAATACTGAGGGAGCATAGCAAGGCAGTCCTGATTGAGAGGCTTCTTGGGATACCCCTGACCATGATCAGACTCAGGCCCCAAATGACTGGTTCCTTTGACTTTTTGATCCACTGTCTTTTAGTCCAGTCAGCTGTTATCACAGAAGATGCCAACAGACAACTGACTATGATGGAGTGGCTGCCTCAACAGGGATTCCCTACTCTGCCCTAGCCTGGAATCGGCCACTTTTCCAAGAAGCTCTGACTCTTTTGAGTGGGGAGTTTAAACCAATATTTGGTTGCTAGTTGAGCTCATCATCAATAGGGTGTCGGGTGTCTATGTTTCTAGCTTCTTTCAATGGACAGAGATAGAAGTAAACACACACACACACACACACACACACACACACACACACACACACACACAGGCACACACACGTACCCACCCTGAATTTTAAATTGTAACTTGATAGTGATGCTTTTAGTTTTAATTCAATGTTCTTTCTCTCTTCCCCAATTTTATATTTATATAACTTTTCTTCCAGAGTGAGAACTTTAGTTTCCAACAAGATTAATGAATTTATTCTTTGCTCATTTCCATAATACACAAAAAGTAGTTTTGGAGCTGTCACCCCTATAAATACCATTACCACTAACAAGTGTATTCAATTGAGTTCCAGCTTGGTTGGGAACAGGAGTGCTGCTTCATTGCTGCCAGTTGAGGATGGAATTCTAGGTTCTCCAAGGGGCCTCTGTTGACACTCAGGGCTTCTTATTACTGCTGGACAGAGGTAGAAATTCATTCAGACTCCCCATCAGGCTTCCACTGATACATCCCTGGTCCAGACAGGGAAAGACACCTCATTACTACCCCTCACAGGGCCTCCACTGATACTGCATAGGGGGGCAGGGTTGATTTCTGCCAGCAGGAGGTACCTTCAATAATACCACTCAAGCAGGGAGTGGGAAGGACACCTTATTACTGCTGTTCAGAGGTAGAAATTCTGCTTCCCTGTATGGTCTCCCCTTACACCATTGGGGGTAGCTTTGTCACCACTGGGTGATGGTGAAAATGTGGATTCCACTAAGTGTCCTCTGACACCACTGTAGCGAGAGGGATGGGGCTTCTTGTTACCAATGGGCTCCATGTGCCCTCTGGTAACACAGCATGATGGCAGCCTCTTTACCGCTGGGGAGAGGGAGTTGAAAATCCCAGCTCATCGCTTGGTCTTCTGTGACACCACTCTTGTGGTGCTTGGTTTCAGTGTGGTGAGGGTGGAAGTCTAGGCTCCCCACTCAGTCTTTGCTGACTGGAATGGGGCTGGGGCCATAGTTCTTTCTGTGATGTTTGACTAAAATTGAGTGACTATTGTTCAATAGTTTTGTCTCAATGTGGCTGCTCCTTTCTGGGTCCTTTGGCTGAAGAAAGTAGACTTTTGTGGAAATTTCCTTTTCTCCTGTACCTGTTGGCCTTTCCACATTGCCAGGTTCTTCACCCTCAGGTGGAATATATGAGGGGAAAAAAAAAAAGAAAAGAAAAGCAGGAAACTCACTGTCATGTCACTCCCAGGTCTTGGAATGCCTCCTTCTCTCTGATGTTCAAAATCTTCTCATGTTTGTTTTATATATAATGTCCAGGGTTTTCAGCTGTACTTAGGGAGAAATTCCATGTCCCCCCCATTATTGGAAGTGTGCAATGAAAAAAATCCTATTTTTTTCCTGGAACCAGAAGTCTCAGTGTAGCTTTAATTTGCATTTATCTTAATATGAGTAAGTTGACCACCTTTTTGTATGTTTAAGGGTAACTTGTGTACCTATTTGAGAACTATCTGGTGATGGTGCCAGAAATATTTTCTTTTTTCTCTCTTCTTCTCAATTTCTGGAACAACGTTCATTCTCAGCATAGATGTCAGCTTATGCAGGACTTCCAATCTGCAGCCCTCTCCCCTGGAGCAGTTTTGGAGAAGTTCTCACTTATTTACCTCTTTTTCCCATAGCTCTTTGGAGTGAGCAATGCCAGTTTCTTGAATGCTGATGCTGATGCTGAAGGGAAGTAACAGGGAAGGCCTCTGTCCTGAGCAATGGCAAACAAAAGTGGGAAAAATGAAAAAAATAAGAGGCTCATGAAATTGAGAGTGAGGATTTTCTATGATTGAGTTGACTAAATCCCTGTTGTGTCAGCACAATTACACAGAAAATGCACTTTGGGCTTTGTGAAAAAGGCTGGTTAAATTTTTTAAATTTAATAACAGTCAGCACGTGTAAAGGTTTTAATGGAAAACACTTGTGGCTGAAATGCCTATTAAGATTCTAAATATCATTCAAGGTCTGATGAACATGGCATTCATCATCAAAGAACCCTGCAAAGATTCTTCAGTGTCTCCATCCTTGGTTTGCCAGTGTTGGTCTGCACCAAAATATTACAAATCCTGGCTCAGTGGTCTCTATTGGGTTCCATGTATTGCTAATTTTCTATGTTTCCAGGAATATTGCTAATTTTCTGTGTTTCTGTACATGACTCTCATGTACAGAATTGAGAACCACTGGTTACAGGATCACTCTTACCTCTGTCTCAGCACTCCCTTTCCCTCTAACTCTCTAGCCAGTAGGATATACTCCTAGTTCCAGAAATTTCAAGACTCTGAATCTTGCCTCCCATGACTCGTTCTGCCTGGAACATTCTCACCCCTTCATGATGGTTGTCCAACTGGTGAACAGCCATTCTATCTGGGAACCATCCCCTGTTCAGTAGAACTGACTCCTTTGGAGTCCCATATAGACTTTTCTCCCAGGTTCTCCTCCACTTTTATCTCTTGGAGCCTCTCAGGAGAATGTTCCTTGAGGGCAAGCCCTGTGACAGATTCATCTCTAGAGTTCTAGTGCCTGGCATTAAGCATGGTTAAGTAGATGGATACAGCATACTTAACCTCGGAGATTTTGGAAGAAAAACAAGAGGAATAACATGGTGTATTACTACTAATATGTCCATAGATTTTGTCAGTGCAATTTTCTTTTGCTAAGTATAGTTTCAGACTCTAAAACGTCAACAGCTAAATGTCACTTGAATCAGCAGAATTGATTCACCATGAAAAAAGATTGGTTGGTTTTCCTCTTTTTTAGAGAAAGCTTCCTGGGGATTGCTGCTTGGTGGGCTTGGTCATTTCCTCAAGGGATCAATATCTCACCAATCTTGCTCTGTAGAGCTGTGTCAGGCACTTTTAAAACCCTTTCACTGTTATTATCAGATCTATCTTTCTAGGCTAGATTCCATTTTGCACTGCGTCAGTCCTTTCTCTTAAACTTAAGGTGGCCATACCTTCTTTCCCTTTACATTTGTTTTTATATTTTGTTTCCCAGATTAATACCAAATAATTACATTAAAAGCTTGAATAAAAAATGAAGCTATTTGAAAGACTATATCCACAAATATGGCCAAGGTCTTTTGCTCTGGGAGATATAGTCTCCTTTATCAGACATGATCTTCTTTTCCACCATGTGACCTTGACCTTCCTTTGGCCTATATTCATCAACACTCTGTACCTCTGGGGCTTCTTTCATCTTAAAACTACACTGTCAGTTCGATACAGGCCTCAACAAATTGATGTGTAGTACCAAAGGAAAGATTCTGCATGTGGAAGGAGGTCCAGTGGGCCTTTCCTAGACTGTGCTCAGGTTAACTACTTATTCAAAGGATCTTTGCAGATCTTACTTTTTTCTCTCTTCTTCTCAATTTCTGGAATTGTTTCTCATTTGTTTCGTTACTTCAATAAACAATGCTTGGTCCTGGCTTATATTCCTACCCAGGGTAATGTCTTCTTTTTCCCTTATGCGTATAAAGTAATTAATCCCACAAATATTTATTGAGTTCAGAGTATTTTACTTCAGAATTTTCTTGAATGAGTAGCAAGATATTCTCAGCCTTGGGAATGCTTCCTCTGCTGGGAACACCTTTCATTTCCGCCCATTAATCTGGCAAATTCCTTATGCTTCAGGTTTCTACTTTGTCATCATATCTCCCTATAGCATCCCTTACCTCCCCATTCTAGGTTAAATGTCCTTTTGTTTTTTGCTCCCATGCCACCCTTTCCCAGCACTGATCTGCTATCTGGAAATGTCAGTTGACTTGCCTGTTTCATCTTCAATAAATCATGAGCTCCTTGGTGACAGGGACTATGTCTTGCTCACCACTATACCATTAGTACCCTGCACAGAGTTTTGTACTGGGTAGTTTCTTGTGTCAGTCCGGATTCAACCAAAGAAACATAAGTAACAGTAAGATACATAGATACAGCATATCTATCTGTCTTTCCAGATATATATGTATATGCATGTGTGTGTGTATATATATTTTTTAAAAAACTACACTATTATATATACTACATAATATATATTATATACACTATGTATTATGTGCAGGTTGAGCATCCATAATCCAAAAATCTGAAATCCAAAACAATCCAATATCCAAAACTTTTTAAGCATGGTCATTATGGTCAAAGGAAATGCTCATTGGAGCATTTTGGATTTTGAATTTTCAGATCAGGGATACTCAAACAGTAAGTACAATATGAATATTCCAAAATCTGTAAAAAAAAATCTGGAATCCAAAATGTTTCTAGTCACAAGAATTTCGGATAAGTGATACTCAACCTGTGTGTGTGTGTGTGTGTGTGTGTGTGTGTGTGCAAGAAACTCGCGTACGTGATTGTCAGGCCTGGCTAAATAAGTCTGAAGTCTGCAGAGCAGGCAGCCAGAAAGGAAAGATCACAAGCAGTCTAGCAGGCTAGAACTTCACAGGCACTGGCTGAAGCTTATTATCCACAGGCAGCAGTCAGGAGAGAAGACCACGGACAGGCTGAAACCCTGTGAGCAGGAGCTGTTTGGAATCTCTGCCCCATGGAAGGCCTAAACTCTCTTTTTAAAGACTTATCTGATTAAGTCAGGCCCACCCAAGATAATCTCCCTTAAGTTAACTTAAGTGAACTCATCAGGAGATTTAAACACATCTGCAAAATCCCTTCCATCGTAGCACCTAGATTCATGTTTGATTGACTAAATGGGGACTGTAACTGAGTCCCCATTAGTGTAAAATATCTGACACATAAAAAAACCATCACAGTGCTCAATAAATGATTATGGAAGGAAAGGAAGCCGGCTAACTGAGTGAAAAAGCTGGGTTGTTGAAGACCAAGGTCAGATCAAGTATGTATAATCTTGCATTTGGGCATGACAATGAAATAGCAAAACTCTGGAGTCATTTAAGTCAACAGAAGATAATCAAAGTACATGGAGTCATTTCTGATCAATCCTGTGCTGTCTACAGCTCTGCACTGACAACTGACTGAAGGTCTAATTCCTGAGTTTGATCTTCCTGACTTTCAGGGAAAGGCCTCATGTCTTCAACTTGTCTGTGGGGTATACGTGCCACAACCAGGCCAGACCCTGGGGGTTTCTGGACTAGGCCCACATTCTGCCACCTCTGCTACTTTGCTTCTGTCTGCTGCCTGTCTCTGCCAACACACATGCTGCTCCTTCAAGTCCTTCTTTTAGTACTGTCTTAACTTCTTCCCAATTAGATAACACTCCTGTCCACAAGGGAATCCTAGCCTAGGGCATTAGTCTTGTAGCTACTTCAGCCCCCAAGCATGCTCTGTCTCTTGTTTATTTGTGGCCTTGTCTTCTCATCCATATTGGACTGCAAGCTCTAGGAAGGTGGGTATGGTGCCCTCTACTTCTTTGTGTCCCCTTCAGAAGGTGTGCACAGAGCAGCTGCTCCATAAATCCTGGAAGCTTTGAATTGAAACAAAGAGTTTAAAATGAACGAACTATCCTTATTCCTTAAGCTGCTGGATTCTGTATCACATGTTTAAATGAAAGACAATTTGTCTTCTAATTAGGTTTTAATGAATTGCACTTGACCTTTGAGCTCTATTTTCAACCTCGAGAGCAGGCAGCAAATGTGTAAATTCCAAGGCTTGATTTAATCATAAAAATCACTTCCATTTGTCTAGCATTTTGCAGCCTTCAAATTACATTGCCCTCTCTTCTCTCACACAAGCTTGTGGGGTAGGTGGAGATTCACCCCATGTCACAGATGAGAAAACTGAATCAGAGAAGTCAAAGCCTCTGCCCAAGTTCACTCAGCTTGTAGGAGGCCAACCAGGGATTCCAACAGCGGTCTCCTGACTTCTAGTGCAGTGTGCTTTTCCCAAAGAGAGTGGGTGAAATCGCTAATTAGGAAGGCAAAACTGAACACTAATCATTAAAGGTAATGGAGATTTTGTTATGGAACTTTCTGTCAAGTGGAAGTGACCTCCTGCCTTCTGCTCTTTGCCCTTACCTGTACCTTTCTGCCCTACTGTCAGCAGGGTTTCTTTGGGGGCATTTCTCAGTGCTCACTGGAGCATTGTGAGACATTTCCCAATGTTTGCCAAAAATGATCTGCATGTGATTTCTGACAGCAGTTGCTCTTATTTGCTTGTGGTGATTTTTATTTCAGTTCTTGGCTCTTGCCATAAAATTTTTTTGACATGCATTCTTACAAAATTAAGACTGGAATGTAGAGAAACTGGGGGAGCAAGAGAGAACAATCATGGCTTTGGTCACCAGGCTATTAACAGCAGTTCATTATCTGGTAGCCCCATATGATTGGTCATTTTCTTTTCAGCACTGGGAGTCCACTAACCTGTTCTAGACTCTGCTGTGGCACTTGGGGTAAATAACGGTGAAAGGACCATTACTACTTTGGTTACAGAGACAGGCACAGCTGGGTTGGTTATCAAAGGACAGATTTGTCTCTCTTTGTTGTAATTGAGCTTATAACCCGAGGAAACTTCCTCATATTTTTCTCATTCCTTGTGAAATCCTCCTCAAACTTTCTGCCCCCACTTCACATTATCTAGGAGACCTGCTCAGATTACTCAGTCCTTGCTTGAGCCAACTGGGACATCACATTACCCGGATTCAGCACTTCATGATAGATGGAGCCCTTTTTTCAGGCCACAGAATCTCACCTGGGTCTGATCATAGCCCTGTGAGGTAAGCGGAGCTATTCCTTTCACATGCATTGTACAGTCAAGGATCCTGAAAGCCAGAGACGTTATATGCTTTCTTTAAGGTCACGCAGACAGTATGACTGGTAGAATTGAAATATCTAGTCTCTGTAGCCCATTCCCTGCTTTGATCACAACCCATGTTCTGCTTATCATATAAGAGGACCTGTGAGTGTTCATTGCTGTGTCCTTGAATGTTGGATGAGTGATTGTCTCTCTCAGGGCCTCTCTCTTCAAGTGTTCTCTTGTTATTCAGTAGTTTAGGCTAAGCTTCCTTACACAATGGTGAGTGTTTCAAAAGTGAAAACAGAAGCTTCCAAGGCTTCTTTTTTAAATTTATTTTTATTATTTTTTCATTTTTTAAATTATACTTTCAGTTCTAGGGTACATGTGCACAACGTGCAGGTTTGTTACATATATGTATACACATGCCGTGTTAGTGTGCTGCACCCATTAACTCGTCATTTACATTAGGTATATCTCCTAATGCTGTCCCTCCCCTATCCCCCTACCCACGGCAGGTCCCGGTGTGTGATGTGCCCCACCCTGTGTCCAAGTGTTCTCATTGTTCAATTCCCACCTATGAATGAGAACCTGTGGTGTTTGGTTTTCTGTCCTTGCAATAGTTTGCTCAGAATGATGGTTTCCAGCTTCATCCATGTCTTACAAAGCTTCCAAGGCTTCTTAAGGTTTAAGCTTATAAGTCACAGTGTCAATTCTGTCACATTCTATTGGCCAAAGGAAGTCACAGGGCTAGATATTCCAGAGTCAAGGGGAGAGTAAATAAACTCTACTTGATGGGAGGAGCATTGTGTGTATATAGGAAGGGAAGAGATTGCTGGTGACCATTTTTGTAGGTAATCTACCACAGAAGGTATTTAAGTAATGCCAGTGGTCCCTTTTTCTAGATACAAGGGTTGGGAGAAGCAGAGGAAGAGAAATAATGAGTTAGTTGATGAATAAGCCAGAGGGTGATATTACTTGGCACATGACAGAAGAGAAGAGTTGAGTCAAAGAGGTGGGTTGGGTCAAATCAGATGGGCCTAGTGGGCCCCCCTTAAGAGCCTGAGATTTATTCTGAAGAGACTGGACAGTTTATAAAGGATTTCAAGGACATAATAAGGTGTGCATTTTATTTTTGAGAGAGTTAGGTTTTAGCAAGATCTCCCTAATGGTAGGGTTGGAAGGAGAGTGACAGAGGGCAGACAGACCAGGTAAGAGGCTGGTATAGTGACAAGGAGAGAAGTTGTGAGGGTTTCAATAATAGGAGTAGCATAGTAAATGGAGAGATCACCCATTTGGAGGATATTATGAAGGTAGTAGTACTTCTAAAACATTTTTGTAAACTTAGACTTGCTGCAAAACCAGACTGGCTAGCCCAAAATCAAACTGGATAATCCATGAGGGAGGACTGAGTAGGAGTTGGGAGATAAATAGAAATTTGGTCTCTTTACCCGACTCCCTTTTCATACTACTATAAAGAACTGCCTGAGACTGGATAATTTATAAAGGAAAGAAATTTAATTGACTCACAGTTCTGCATGGCTGGGGAGGTCCCAGGAAAGTTTGGAAGGCAAAGGGGAAGCAAGACATCTTTTCACAAAGCAGCAGGAAAAGTGCTGAGTGAAGGGGAAAAGCCCCTTATAAAACCATCAGATCTCGTGAGAACTCACTCACTATCACAAGAACAGTATAGGGGAAACCTTTCCCATGATTCAGTCACCTCCACCTATCTCTCCCTTGACATGTGGGGATTATGGGGATTACAATTCAAGATGAGATTTGGGTGGGGACCCAAAGCCTAACCATATTATCTTATGTGCTGTTACTACCTGCCACAATTCACTCAATTATTTAAAATCTCATCAGAGAGGAAGGTATTGTTATGGCCATTGAAGACAGTATAATCCAGTTACCACCTCGCCTATATTTTTAGTGTGCTCTCTGCACTAACATTCAGAGCACAAAACCTTGTTTATAAGTCTCATAAGTCTGTAAAATATTTCACTTCTTGTGTAACGTATTTCTTCATTGGTTTATTTTAAATGGAAAAACAAGTGAGTTTTACAAGAGCAGTGGGCAACAGTGACTCAGTGTTTGCCCCTCCTTGAACCTGTAGCCCTGAGAGTAATTATTCACAGTCCTGCTGGCCGGAAGTGTATCCAGCAGGGGGGCTGAGACAAATTACCCACTTCTCCACTGTCAGCACGAAAGGGCTTATTGGAAGCCATTTTATCCAATCCACTTATTTTAAGGTGAGTATGGGGTGTGTGTGTGTGTGTGTGTGCGTGTGTGTGTGTTTGAGGGGTGTCAGATGGGAAACCAGGAGAGAAGAGCTGCATGAGCAATTCATGGAGGCCCCAGAGTCACAATTGAGTTGTCCTCTATGCCTTGGAACATGGCAACCAATAAACAAGAACAAGTATGAAAAACAATTGAAAGTACTCAGGACCAAGGTTTTCCTTGCTAGGAGGCAGGTAGAAGAAGCTGCATCCTCCTAAGCAATGAAAAGTTGTACATCCCCCATCTATATAACTCTAAAACTTGCACCAGTCCAGTGTATTCAGACATTGATAGAATTTCAAAGCAAGTCAAGTATGGGAGAAAATCCCTGTCCAGATGGATGATGGTCTCTCAGGTGACCTGGCCTTATGTAGACTCTCACTCTAGAGAATGACACTGTCACGGAAATTCTGTGGAACAAACTCTGATGACTCGTGGAAGGAAAGCAGAAAAGTAGGCAAGAAAAATATTTGCATCTGCTACATTTGTCACACAAATCAAGGGCCCATTATGTCTAAAGGGAGATCAGAACCATGTTTACAGAATGACTGTCAAGGAATGGAATGATTTAAGCACATAGGCGTCCGGTTTATTTTATATTTGGTATTTTTCTGTAAGATTTGTAGTCATTGGGAATGATGAGTGTGCAAAAGCCTGGGAAAAGAAAAGAAAGCCCCTGGATTGCCAGTGAGTATGTAAAGGTAGCTGTCAGAGGGTGGACAGCTGGGAGGACCCTACTCCCTGCCACTGGCCAGGCTCCATCTGGAGTGGTTAGTGGGGGTGATGATGATGCTCATTGTCATTGCCATTATAAGCACCTACTGTGTGCCAGGCTCTGTGGTAAGCACTTTACATGCATAATCTCCCTTAATTAACTTCACAGCCCAGTGAGGCATTGTTGTTAGCTTCCTCTTATTACAGATAAAGAAACTGAGGTAGAGACAGTTGAAATAATTTCCCTCAGGATGTGCAAGTAGTAAGAAGTGCAGCTGGAATTCAAAACTGTGAGTCTGAGCCTGGTGTAGTGGCTCACGCCTGTAATCCCAGCACTTTGGGATGCCGAGGTGGGTGGATCACGAGGTCAGGAGATTGAGACCTTCCTAGCTAACACGGTGAAACCCCATCTCTACTAAAAATACAAAAAAGTTAGCCGGGCGTGGTGGCGGGTGCCCGTAGTCCTAGCCACTCTGGAGGCTGAGGCAGGAGAATGGCGTGAACCCGAAGGTGGAGCTTGCAGTGAGCCGAGATCGTGCCACTGCACTCCAGCCTGGGCCACACAGCGAGACTCCGTCTCAAATTAATAATAATAATAATAATAATAATAATAATAATAATAATAATGAGTCTTAGGATAAATACCTATCTGATCCTTCAACATTCTATTTGTATGAATATAGTCAAATGGTCTTAATTATGAAACAGAACACAGGAAAGAATAACTTGTGCCTCGAGAGCATTTGTTCTTTACAAATCTGAGGTGTGAGAAGCCTNTTGCAGTGAGCCGAGATCGTGCCACTGCACTCCAGCCTGGGCCACACAGCGAGACTCCGTCTCAAATTAATAATAATAATAATAATAATAATAATAATAATAATAATTGTGAGTCTGAAAGGGATTCGATGCATCTGTATACCTAGACAACGTTTCACTAACATGACTCCATTGACCGTGTGAAAGAATGGGAATATGAGATCTAGTTCTACTAAATAGAAGCTGTGTGATGTTGAACAGGTGGCTTAACCTTTCTGAGTCTCAGGCTCTTCACCTATAAACTGGAGTTAAAAATCCCTGCCCTTCCCCTTCACAAGATGAGTGTAAGGCTATAATGAAGCAAATTAAAAGCTTTGGGACTGGCCAAGTGCCATATTCATGGCAAGTAGGAGACTCAGTTACAGACCCAGGATTCATAAAACCCTCAGAAGGAGAGTCCCGCAGGAGCCTATGACCCTTACCCGGCAAGGTTGATGCAGATCAGGGTCTGCCAGATGTAGGAGGGGTCCTTAGAGATCATGTGGTCTCAACTCTCATTGTACAGATGAGGCCACAGAGGCCCAGAGAGGAAGGGCCTTGCTTAAGGTCACACAGCAGGCAATTTCTCATTTACCTTTCTGAACATGAAGCATTTCATTTCATTTCAGTGCAGCATTGCACAGTTCCCATCTCAATGAACTGCATACTTGCATGATAATCAGTTCAGAAAATTATTACAATACAAACTGAAAGATAAATGATCATGGCATTTGTTAATACTGTAAACACCATTTGTTGACAAATGATAAGCTTTATTGATACCCCTAATGTATGTATTAGCAAGAACAATGCACTACAAAATGTTAACATCTGCCAACGTAGTACAAACAATTCAATTATAAGTAAATTTTTTAATGCAGAAATTATGCAATAACAAAGGGTATGGCTGCAAATTAATGTGACACAGAGCCAGGTTTATATATTTAGAGGCACAAACAATAAATTTATACAGAAAGCAAGCAAAAGTTCTTTTAATCATCACTTTGTCAAAATGACTCTCTGACACCAAATACAGGAGAAAGTCGGGGAATTGAGATGGTTATTAAATCTGACCTTGATCAGATTTTTATTATGTCAGAAAAAAATGGTTCTTAAGAGAGAGAGAGTTGTCATGGGATTAGAGTCCATCTACAGCGAGATGTTTCCATGGCAACAAATCAAACACCATTTCCTCTGACTCCAGTCTCCTGCTTCAGAAGTATGAACTTAGCATTGAATAATTAGAGTGAGACACAGTAATGTTGTGTAAAGACAAAAAACAGAAGAATCAATCTGGAGGCAGTGAATTATTTTAAAATGGCAATTAACCCCATCAACGTGACTGTCTGCAGCTCATGCTGGCCATGACAGGTCTCACGTAGGTATTTGCTTTTACAAATTGAAAGCATAATTTTTTTGTCACACACAACCTTAATAAAAAGCCAAAGCCAAATCATAATTCTACCCAAATTAATGAAGTCTGAAAGTTATAAATAAGGCCATAATAGAAATTCAGAGCTGTGTCCGAGTCTGCAGTAGGTGGTAACGTGCAATACTCTACCTGAATTCTCCTCATGTTTGAGGGATCTAAAAACACACTTGATACTGGCGTGTGGTTAGTGTCCCACAACCAATGAGCTATCTAAATTCATAGGCTCCAATGTCACACTCCTAAAATCTTGGTGGAAAGTTAAACTGGTGCACACAAAACCACTTAGAACTTAGGGAGATACCTAAACCTTTTAGCTTCTTGGTTGGCTTGCAGTATTGTCATCTAATTGCATTAAGGGTGTATTCTTCTTCCTCAGGAAATGTATCTCAGGAGCTAATCTGGTGGGTGGCATCTGATGTTCATCGCTGTGTTGTATTTTTCCCCAGATGTTTCCCATTTCTTTCAGAAATGTTTTCTACCCACAGGGAGAGAAGAGAATCCAAGATCGGCATTTGTGCCAGGAGAACATGTTGTCTCACCCATGTCGCCCAAGTTATAATGGGTGAACTCATCAACACAGCAAATCTGTTCCAAACAAGTTTGTTTCTATAAAGGGTCTCGGGGCTGGAGAAACACACTGCTCCCGAAAACTCCCTGTTTCATTCCTAAAACTCTTTCATCTCATTTGGGTCTCACCCAGCTCACTGTCAGAGACCCCATTTTTGCAGCACCCCCTATATAATAATGAATAATAATCTCATTTATTTATTCAGTAAATACAAATGGTATTCTCCGAGATACAACTCATCGCAAGGTGTTGATCCAGAGAAGAGGATAACTTATGGAGTTAGGCTGCTCAAGTAGGGCATGTGAGTCCCTAATTGGAAGGTGATGTAGACTCGTGCTCATAAATAAATATTCCTACTTTCTATGTCTCATTGGAAGAAAATGTTGGATTGGCTTGTCAATCTTCTCTCTCATCTTCTACAAAGGGGGAACAAACCTTGACCAAGTGATTCCCCACCATAGTCTATGCAGAGCCACATGGCTACTATTGGTTGATTATTGAACAGATATTAGCAAAAAAGAAGAAATACCTCAGTTCAAATTCTGGCTCTACCTCTTATTAGTTGCGTGACTTGGAGAAAGTTATTTCAATTCTCTGGACCTCAGTTTCCCCAGCTATAAAATGGTGTTAATATCTGCCACACTGGGTTGTTGCCAAGAGCACAGGAGATAAAATATATGGCACACAGTATAGGACCTGCCATATAGCTTCACACATTAATAAGAATGCTGATGACTTGGATGTCAACTATATTTTCTGGTTAGACTTTAAGAATGATTCTGAGGGATTTTTGATGATGAATCTAAAAGCAGCATTATTTAACAGACAGCACAAAATGGGTAGCTTATAAAAATTCATTGGGCTGGTATGACATTTCAGTTCTGTACTACATTTTGTGACTTAGAAAGGTAAGATAAATATTATTCCCACCTTCATTTTTCAATTCATTTCATTGTATGAAATCTCTTACATGCAAATTATTAGATATTTAAAAAATGAAACAGTCACTCACTTGGGTTCTTGACCTCTTACATTTGAACAGTCTCACAATTTCTTTTATTCCAGGACAACTTAAAAGCCATCTTTATGTTAATGGTGAAATAGTTATTCTAGGTCTATTCTAATGCCTTTAATAATAGCTGGCAGTTTAGAAAGGTGACAAATGCAAGTGTCCCCAGACAAATTTTGTGTCGTGGGTCTTGCTGAGGAAACATTTAGAAGAACTGCCTTTTAGTCAAATGGCTAATTGACAAGCATCTTGGCACAGGGTCAATGACTTCACCAAAGAAGAGGCCATGTTTCTGGAGAACATGTCATCCTTTGAAACCGTTAGTGAGATCCAAGTGTCTGAGTACCCCTTCTGTTGAGTAACAAGCAGCTGCCAGTACTCTGCTGTACTCTAGGCTTTCAGCACCCTAGAACCTGAGCTTGGACATTTTGTTCTCTAGATCCTTCCTTACTCACCATCTAAGATCTCAAACTTGGCTACCCTTTCATCTGTTTGATATTCAATCAAGAATGAGAAAAAGTCAAACCCCTCCTACCACCTCAGCAGCCGGTGTAGTTGCAATAAAGTCCATGTGCACGTGGACTTCATTCAGAAATCTTTCTCACAGCCTTCACATAGTAGGTCGTTACTTGCCGTTGATTCCTAGGCCTACCAGCAGAGCAGAAGCAGCACTGAGATTTGAGGCAATATGTTTCCAAGGGCGGGCTGCCAAAGAGTAGGAAGTTACAACTGACAGGTAAGGTGGAGACACACAACCAGTGCAAAGTTCATATTTCGATGCTGGAAATGCATTATCTACTTTGGAGCAAGACAATATTTCTAAGAGGTCCCTGTTGACTATCTTTAGGGTCCATATATGGTGGGAAAACCTGTTACTAACTTTCCACTGAGGTAAGCAACGTGGCATGCTAGAAGGAGGGTAGCACAGAAAAAACAACACTGAGCTTGGGCATTCCCATGATCTGATAGTTCTTACAAGAAGGTGAAAACTGGGGACTGAGTTCCAAGTTTGTCTCTAACTCACTGTGTGACCTTGGGTAAGTCCCTTCTCTCTGGGCCACTTGCTCTCCAAATAGGATTGCATAAAACCAGCAATTGAGTTTAAAAGACATTCAACTGCTATTATTCTGTGGATATCCCTGAAGCTATAGAAGCTGAGAGCTACAAGTCCTGCCAGTCCATTGAAGGACAATTGGCTTATTCTATTGTAAAAGGAAAGCACTTTGTGAAGTTTAGTACCTTTGAGTTGGTTTCTAGTTTGAAGTTCCTGGCCATGCCATTATGCCTGTTGGTGAGTACGTGCACATGGAAGATGGAGAAGGAGGGGGACAATAAGAGCATTGTTATCACTGGTGTTTCAGTAACTCTAGCCACATGTGCTTGCCTATGAGGGAAAAGCATTTCTTATTATCTCCTCCCCAATGACCCAGAGAGGCAGAGACTGCGAAAATAAGGGGCAGAGCTGCCTTGCCTATACCCTTTCCAGCACCCTTCTGACTCAGAAAGCCCTTTGGGCTTTTGCGACCTCACTATTTATTTCTGACCTCTGGCCTCTAATTATACTTACCATCACGTATCGAATTTTTTCCATAGCCCTGCTATGGTTTGAAATTGTGTCTCCTCCAAACCTCATGTTGAAACTTAACCCCAATTTGGCAGTATTGAGAGATGGGGCCTTTGAGAGGTGATTGGGTCATGAGGACTCTGCCTTCATGAATGGATTAATTCTTTTTTGTCTTTTTTTGAGACGGAGTCTCACTCTGTTGCCCAGGATGGAGTACAGTGGCACAATCTTGGCTCACTGCAACCGCCGCTTCCTGGGCTCAAGCAATTCTCCTATCTCAGCCTCCCAAGTAACTGGAATTACAGGTGCCCATGACCACGCCTGGCTAATTTTTGTGTTTTTAGTAGAGACAGGGCTTCACCATGTTGGCCAGGTGGTCTTGCACTCCTGACTTCAAGCGATCTGCCTGCCTCAGCCTCCCAAAGTGCTGGGATTACAGGCATGAGTCACCATTACTGGCCAATTAATTCATTTATAGATTGATAGGTTAATGGATTAATGGGTTGCATGGAATTGGGACTGGTGGCTTTATAGAAAGAGAAAGAGAGAGTTTAGCCTCCACAACTGTAAGCAATAAATTTATTTTCTTTATAAATTACCCAGTTTCAGATATTCTGTTGTAAGCAACAGAAAATAGACTGAGACAACCCCTAAATTCATGTTAAAGTCCTAAACTCCAGTATCTCAGAATGTAATCTTATTTAGATGAAAATCATCTTTTAAGATGTCATCAAGTTAAGATGAGGTAATTGGGATGGGCCCTAGCCTAATGACCTGTGTCCTTATTAAAAGGGGACATTTGGACATAGAGATGGATATGCACACAGGAAGAACACCATGTGAGAATGAAGGCAGAGATTGGGGTGATGCTTCTATAAGTCAAGGAACCAGCCCTGCAAACACCTTGATCTTAGATTTCCGGCCTCCAAACCTGTGAAAAAATACATTCCTGTTGTTTAAGCCACCCAGTTGGTGGCATTTTGTTACAGTAGCCTCAACAAGCTGAGACATTTGCTTTCTTACTTCTGCCACTCAACAGGTCACATGAGCTCATAACCTCTAGCAGAGCTCTCAGGGGATGAAATAGGTTTGTGTCAATGTGCTTGTATAGTATGATGTCTTAGTCAGTTTAGGCAGCCATAACAGAATAACCATAGACTGGATAGCTTAAACAATAAACATTTATTTATCATATTTCTGGAGGTTGGGAAGTCCAAGATCAAAGTGCTAATAGATTGTCTAGTGAGGGCTCTTGTCCTGGTTTGCGGATGATCATCTTTTAACTGTATCCTCATGTGGTCAAGAAAGAGATCATCTCTCTTGTGTCTCTTCTTATAAAAGCACTAATCCCATTCATGAGGGCTTTACCTTTATAACTTAATTACCTCCCAAAGGCCTCACCTCCTAATTACATCCTATTGGGGATTGGGCTTCAACATATAAATTTGAGAGGTAGGTACACAAACATTCAGTCCATACCATATGGTTCAGGAAGAATACATTCTAGTCTGTGCTTTGCCATAAAAAACCTGACTATGAGACTAAAGGAAAGGCCCTTTCTTTTCTGGACCTGTTCCCTTTCTGTAAATGAGCTGTTACTTTTAATTGATAAAATGTTTACTCTTGTTTTCAGGGAGTGAAATTTTCCTTTTTCAAAGTCATTTTTTT
>NW_016803584.1:278535-287021 GCF_001698545.2 Rhinopithecus bieti
TTTTTTTTTTTTTTTTTTTTTTTTTTTTTTGTGGAATCCAAATAGATTTAAAAAAAAGTGGAGGCAGAGATTCCAATGTTCCTGCCATGTCTAAAAGTCAGAGATGTTCTTGAGGGCAAGTCTGGGTATACACTGCTGCTGCCTCCTATCCTACAGGACTCAGGTCATGTTCATTGGTCTAAGGTATTGAATTCAGTGGCATTCTGGTCACTTCCCAGGGGTTTTCAAGTTTGGCAGGTATATCTGGTATGACAATGTGCATTGATGTCACATATCCTGGGAACAGAGGTGAGTTCAGAGCCTTCCTCTCATGGAGTTGCCAGGGTCTAGGTCAGGAATGAAGTGCTCATGTCATTGTTGCCACTTGGCTATCTTTGGTGGAGCCTGAGGAAGACCCCAGTCTGCTTTTCCCAGCAGTTGAAGCTTGTAGGATATCTCTGGAAGTTCCTGCTGGTCCCTGGAGGATACAGCTCTTCTTGTCTGAGATTGCCTCTCTGGCTCCATTAGAGCCATGGGCCTTGCTGTAGGGAAGCTGAGCCAGAGTTGTTCACTAGGTATAGGGGAAGTAAAGCTGGAGTAAACCTCAGTGCCTCATGCATTTGGAGCAAATCCTCCAAGGGCTAGTAAAAGAACAGATGAAAATGAGATCTGTCTGCTGGCCCTGTCTCCCTGGAATGATACTCCCTGTGGAAGCCATGCTGTTCCTCAAAGGAAGAAGGCCTGGACTTTGGAGTCAGGCACTCCCTAAGTTTGTCTCTGTTGACTCAAAGGCTGTTTTTCTGAGAGACCGCACTAGCCTGGGCCTCTGAGGGGGTGGTGGGTATCATGCACTAACGATGCAGCAGGATACAAAGGAAGGAGTGAGCCGAGTGTGGTGGTGCACACCAGTAGTCCCACCTACTCAGAAGGCTGAGGCAGGATGATTACTTGAGCCCAGGAATTCAAGACTACAGTGAACAATAATCATACCACTGCACTCTAGCCTGGGTGACATAGTGAGATCCTGACCTCCCCTACTAAAAAGAAGGGAGTAGTCACAGCTCCTGGCACACAACAGATATTGAGTTTATGATGACTCTTACTAATTCCTTCCTCCCACAACCTACAACTTGAGCCAACGCTTTCTAAAATCTTATGTCTTGAAAGCTTCATCAGGAACAGGAAAGGCATATTTACATAGGGTCCAGATGCTACCTCAGACTCCTTCCCAACACAGCACTCCAGACAGCCACTCCCACTCATTGAAAATTAGAAGGTGAGATCAATCGTTTTTGCTATACCTGATCCAGTTTGCAGGCAGGCTAGCCTAAAGGACTTATGGCTCCTGGCTGGTGGTGTTCCAGGATGTCAGGCCAAATAGCCTCTGGCCCTTTCTCAGATACCTGAGATCCTCTGTGGGCCCCTTTTCCAACCTACGGAGGTGGGATTTGTGGGGCATGTGCCTAAGGAGCAGGCCTAGGAAAGAGTGAGATGAAGCAGGCTGGTCCCCATTGCCCACCCCTCCCACCTCAAGAGCCAACCAGAAAGATTAATTCATCAAATAAAAGAGAAAAATGATTCCTACATTACTCTTAAATGGGTGTTTATATGATTTTGGGTAATGAAAGCAATAATGATTATATTGCTCAAATAATAAAAATGGAGAAGTGTGCATCTGAGCTGACCATGTGGGAAGCATCAGGCCTAGCAGCAGGGGCACTGAGCAAAGAGCTGCTGGTGACCCCTGGCCGCTGCTGCATGGGCAGAACAGCCATGGTGGAGAAACCTCATTTTCCTTGGGGACCAACCCAATTCTGTCCTCTCTTCAGAGACCTGGTTATTTCACTTATGTCTTCTTAAAACAAACAGAACAAGATAAGGGCTCCTGATGACAATAGCCTGATGTACATTTGTTTTGGGACAACACTCTGGGACTGGCTTTGTAGTCTCTGACTACACTAGGGGGAGGGAAAGCTAAAGGTAAAGGAAGTCCTGGTCAACAGTTGGCCCTGTTGTGGGCACAAGCCTCAAACAAGACCTGTTTTGATCTGTTGCTCGTCCAGCCACAGTGGACTCCTGCCAAGAAGGAGTCTACTGATGGCCTGGGAAGATCCTTCTGTGAATCCTATGCTTTGGTCAAACCACATTCTTCATTGCTACGCAAGCACACCCATGCTTTCTTGCCTCTAGACCTTTTCGCATACAGTTTTTTTTTTTTTTTTCTGACAGCTACCCTATCCTGTGCCCGTTTGATTGCTTTCTATCAATGTCCAACTCACCTAAAAGACCCATCACAAGTGACATTTCCTTAGGAAGCCATTGCTGGCACCATCTCTCCCTACCTCCCTTCCTTATCTAAATTAATTTCTCTCTCTCTCTCTCTCTCTGTGTGTGTGTGTGTGTGTGTGTGTGTGTGTGTGCGTGCGCGCGCACTTGAACTCTCTTTAAGAACCCAGGAATTTGTGCTCTTATTTTTGACATTTGTAACTCTGCTATGGGCCCATCTCCTCCACCAGACTGGGAGTTCCTTGGGGACAAACTCCAGACTTGCCTTGTCCCTGGAGTTCTCCAGGGGCTGGCCTGACTTGAAGTGGGCAGGAAAGTGTGCTGAATTGTATTTTGAGCTCAGTAACTCAATCCCAGGCTAGTTTAAGTAGGCTAAGCTATGGTCCTTAATGGCATTGCACTTCCCACCCTGCTGCCTGGCATGAAAGCATGTGTTTTCTAGTAGCATATGGCAGTGCCAAACCCTTGTTGACTAGACCAGACCTCTGCTAACCCTCCATGGAGACTGATTGCTGGAACTGTACCTTGGTTCTTGAGTTGACAACAGACTTTCACTTAGCTTGTACCATCCTCTCTCCTATATAAATAGATGACAGTGTAGACCCATTAAGGCCTTAGCTTGGAGTGGTCAGTCTAGGAAGAGGATGTCCTTGAGGGTTTTCTTATGCCTAGTGATCTCTGAAAAGTCCAAGACTCTGTGTGATCTTATGAACTCATAGATCTCCAGTGTTGGAAGGACCTCAGAAAGTATGCACTATAACCCCTTCAGCTTAAAAGTACGGTAACAGAGGGGGCATATGAATTGTCTAGGGTCGCAGAGCAAATCTATGGAAGGGATGGGAAGAAAATCTAGGTCTTCTGACTTCTGGCCAGTTATTCATTAAGTACATCCTCCTTTCTCTGTTTCCTGGTCACTCAGTTAACAAGCCACGATAAAGGATGTATGTAAACTGGTAAGGGGCTTGAACATTTCTGGGTTTCAAGAGTATAATTTTTAGAAAGCAATTTATCATGATTTGTAATTGATTAATATGGAATGCCCTTTCAATATGCAGAGCAAAATTGTCATTAATAATTCACTGGATTCTACATTTGAGTGACTATATAAATTGTTAAAGCAGTTGGAACTCCAAAATCCCAGAGCAGAGTGTCAAAAGTCTCATGGTGAAAATTCTCTAAATGATTATTGTCAATGTTGATGAGACTGCGATAAGATTGGCACCCTGGGATGTTTTAGGGACTGTGCAAATTGGAGTAGGCCCTTGGGGTTGCATTGCGTGTCATCCGCTAACAACAGACTCGCTCATTCACTCTCATTTGTCTAGTCATCCACTACAAATGTGCCACGCCACTCTGTCCTTCGGAACCTCACTTCCCCTAAGCTATGTTATGGAGTGGCATTTGGTCCCCAGTTTCCTGTAAGTAATGCCTGGGAAAGACAAACTTCTATACTTAAGGGTGGCCACTGCAGCATTCTTTATAAAAAGGATATATACAAGTTACTTAGAGGAGACTGCTGAATTTATTCAGGACCCATCACTGACAGATGATGTAGAACTTGAGACAGCTGGCTATGAAGACAATGTAGAAGCACATAAGATGCTTATGGTCAGTGAAACAAATGCCTTCTGAAAAGCAGGACTGCTTGAAACACTATTATGTCCATGTAAAAATGTGAATGATGTAAACAGGAGCTGGAAAGAGTTGATTCAAAATGAAAGTGTTAGCTTTGTTGTGGAGGTATGGTTGTAAGTCCTTCTTCTGTTTTCCTAATTCTAGTTTGCTTGATTGATTTTACCTATTCACTTAAAAGGAAACAAAGCCTGATGTCTCCAGTCAATGCAATATGGTGTAGTTTTGGTCTTCTGCCAGCAGGTGGAGATGCCCTGCTTTTTGTTTCCTGACAGTCAAGCTACCAGAAAAAAAAGCCTTGGTCTCAGTTGGAAAGTCCTGNGCTACCAGAAAAAAAAGCCTTGGTCTCAGTTGGAAAGTCCTGTAAATTCTCTGCATTTTTATTTAAATATCTAACCATGAATTATCCAGCACCCAATGAGCCCTGAAAGTTATTTCTGATCAGACTATGTGGCTTCAAGGGAACAGATCCAAGTTTTATAGGGCCTGAAGCTTACATACTTTGGGAGGCCTTTTTGAGAAAAATAATTCAAAATTACAAAATCAAGTGCAGAGCCTTGTAAGGGGTCCCTGCAAATATGACCCATTTAGCTGAGTCTTCGTGAGCTTCCCAATAAATCTACTTGAGACTGCTGTTTTTCACAGTCCATCTGGCCTAGGGAGGAAGGGCATTGCCACGGGAAGACCACAAACTCTTTGAGGCATGGGTCATGTCTTTATCCCCATCAGGCATTGGTAAAAGGTTGTTGACTTACCTGTTCTTTTCAGTTTAATGCCGAGTGTTTAGTAGGTACTCAGTGACTGGGTATTAAATCAGAGGAAGCAGAAACGGGGGCTAGGAAGAAGTCTGGAACCCAAACTCACCTTGTATGGCAGAGGAGGCTTGAAAGTCATGCCTCTTCATCTAATTCTTCTGAGAGCACCAGCTAGCTGGATGGCAATGACCAGAGGTGCTGCTCTGTGGGCTTCCCACCCATCAACTATCACATGCAATTCATCTCTGGATTCCGGAGGGTCTGGATTGTGCAGTCTTATTTATATATATAGAGTTTGACAACTTGAAAGACCTCTTCAGCATGAAATAGGTAAGGGAAGATTTTCCTTTAAATTATCCTTAAATTAAGTTTAAATTTAAATTCAAATTAATATGCACAAATAGTTGTGTCTGCAATTCATCTTAATTGCCCTGCTCCATTTTCTTCCTGTACTTTATATACAGGTAGTCACAATCCTCCTTAATATAAGCATTCTGGTGACTGGCTACTTTCTTTGACCCTTCTGTTTATAGGAATGGTTAATCTCTCTCTCTCACAACCATGGCATCTCCTTCTGGAATCATACCACTTGCTTATTCTGGTCTATAATGGATCAACCAGCAGTGGTGGCTGATCCTTATAATTTTTATAACTTGTTCCTAAGAATAACTCCATACTGAATAGGTTTCTTCCTTGTCCTGCCTCCCTCACTATATCATTTGGGTTGGACTAGGCTGTAACAGCAAATAAACCCATACATCTAATGGCTTAACAGAAAAGAACTTTACTCTTTGTGCATGTAACAATCCAGAATGGCCCAAGAGTGGCAAGGGCCTCTGTTCCACACAGTCATTCAGGAGCCCAAGCAGAAGGAGGCTTTGCCTTCTTCAGCACATGGCTTTCAGCATCACTGTGATTATCTCCAACCCAATTAAGCAGAAAGAGAAAAACACACAGGTGCCCATGTTAGGGTTTTTAATGGGCTACCCCTAGAATTTACACACCTTGCTTCTTCTTAAATTTCACCCACTAAATCTTAATCACATGGTCACATGTAATTGCAAGGGAAACTAGGAAATGTAGTCTTATTGTGCATCCAAGAAAAATAAACAGATTCTGGTGGACAGGTAGCAGTCTCTGCCATATCACATACAGCATGGCATATACTAATGAGTGGTTTAGTTTCCTCCCATGCATTAATTTTAAGATGTTAGAGTTACAGTGTTTTTACTTTTCCCTTGGAAACAAAATTGGGGAAAATCAATGAGAAACAAAACAAAGACATTATTTTTGTTGAAACTAGGAAACTCCTATAGTCAGGAACCACACAAATAAGATGGGATGTTACCTGCAGTGAACTTTGGACTGGAGTGATGGGGGCTCCAATAGAAAATAACTGCTTTTCCAAATCTTGAGGAGAGCTGGCAGAGCACAAAATTCTCCAAAGTAGGTGACCTACTCACAGGGCAAATCTAATAATCTTTTGTTTGGAACAATAAGATCTGAGTGCCTGTTTAGCTGCGGGAATCTCCCCAACTTCTTTGGATACTTTAAAATGGCAGGGGATGTAGGAATGAGTGAGAAAACTGACAGATACTCCATCTTTGTAAATGTGCAGCATGTAGAAGAAAAACTGTGGGTGTTAAGCAGCTCTGTAGCAGCCATTCTTTGTGAGCTAAGAAGAAAGGTTAAACCACCTCTCAGTCACTCTCTGTTGCACACGAAGCACATTCACAAAACCCACTTCACAACCTTCTCCCACAAGACCATGAATCATAAAGGATTTTACTAAGAATTAGGGGATTTTCTACTAATGCAGAACACAGCCCCGGCCCCTCTTCCACACTACTTCTTTCAAATACCTGCTCTAGGAAGATTTTTGCTCATTCAAGGATGACTAATAATAAAAAAGGAACAAGGAGATCCATACAAAAATATCACAAAATGGTGGAAAATGACAGCACAAAAAAGGCAAACAGCCTACACAGTATGAACATTTTGATGTGGAGTAGATGAAAATCATGACCAAATATTTGTTTAAGAACTCAATAACTTAACAATTGAAGTAATTTGTGAATTAAGAGCTTAATGCGAAGGTACAAGGAATCAAGAAAAGCAACAAAAATTAAAATTGAGCTGCCTGTATCTAGGACACGAAATAGAAGAGAAAACTAAAATCATCAGAGAAATTATGGTTAGCTTGTAAATAGTGGTAATTGGTGACACAATATTATCATACTAGCTGATGTAAGACTACAGATTGTTGACAACAGAAAAATAGATAGCAGCTTTGAGGCAACTGAGCAAAATGAAATGGAAATTATAAAAAGTGATTAGAAGAAAACTGTAGATATGGAAGACAGGCAAAGGAGTGACAACACTAGAATTAATGTTTTCTTCTTTAAGAAGAAAAAACGAGAAAATATAAAATATCCAAATATGTAATTTTAAAACTTTACTGATATTAAAAAAGATTTGAATCTAAGGATCTAAAGGGCATGGTGTTTGTTAAGGAAAAAATGTCTAGTCAGCACTGAACCATAGTCTAGTAAGGTTTCCTGAAATAAAGACAAAGAAAAATAATCCTGTGGGGCATCCAGGCAAAAATGATCAAACTGCTATAACAGCAAAATAAAAAAAACACAAGTTGGCTTTAGGCTAACCTATATACAACATTACATGACAGTAGAGAAGTGCTTAAAAAATTACCAAAAAAGGTGATGTGAGCCAGTAAATTTGACCTAGCTAAATTGTAATTCAGGTGTAATGCTGACAGATAAATATTTTCAAATATGCAATAATGTTTCATGGGCTATAGTTTCCAAGAACACTTTTTTGAAGACTCTACTAGAAGATAAAGTTGAACCAAAAGGTGAATGGGAAAACCTGTGGCAAAAATAAATACAGAACTATGGTTAAAGGTTATAACAATTATGGAAACTACCACTGCAATATACATGTAAACGTAATCAACCATGATGATGAAGAAATATTAAAATACCCAGTGAAAATTAGGAAATGTAAGGGAAGAGAAAGTGAGATTGTGCATGTAAGATAACATTAAAAACAAAACGACACTATACACCTTAAAAATAATCGGAGACCCCAAATAAAACCAAGCAGAGAAATCAAAGCATTTTAAAAAATTGTAACACTCATACTACACATATCTACCCTATCAATACACAGGAAAAGAGACACTTATATTCAGTGACAAAGAAAAACCCAATTAAGTACTGACTGTAATATACTCATCTAGAATGAAATGACTCAGAAAAAATTGAAAGCAAATGAGTAGACAAAAGCATATTAGAAAAATGGAAATAAGAAGAAAGCAGACAGATGAAAATTAATATCAGACAAGGCTGAATTCAAGGAAAAGTGAAACAAAGAAGGGCAGGGTACAACACATAATGAAGGTCTAACAGCAATGAGTATCTATGCACCAAGTAACATAACAAAATTTATAAAGCAAATCCAGGCATGGTGCCTTTCACCTATAATCCCAGTTACTCAGGAGGCTGAGGTGGGAGGATTGCCTGAGGCCAGGAGCTCAAGACCACTCTGAGCATCATAGCATGACTCCATCACTAAAAATAAAAATAGGAAAAAAATTAGCAGAGTATGGTGGTGCACACCTATAGTCCCATCTACTTGAGAAGCTCTGAGGCAGAAGGATTGCTTGAGTCCAGGAGTTCAAGGCTACAGTGAGCTATGATCATGCCACTGCACTCTGGCCTGGGAAACACAGCAAGATCCTGTATCTAAGAAAGAAAACAATTAGGGGGTGGAGCAAGATGGCCGAATAGGAACAGCTCCAGTCTCCAACTCCCA
>NW_016803585.1:0-1293 GCF_001698545.2 Rhinopithecus bieti
GATATTGTAAATAAAATCACTATGTAAATTGTAAAGTACAAAGATTAATTGTACTTGATATAGGACCTCATCATAGTGAGAGGTGTTTATGTGAAGAGACAGAAACCTTAAAAGTGTGGAAATCGACTATGATGAGCCACAGATCCTTCCACCCAACTCCCAGTTCTTAAGCAGGAAAATAATATAAAATATGTCCAATGAGATTGAAAGAGCACTGCAAGAGGAAAACTCGAGAAAAACAGATATACAGTTTCTAGTGGCTGGTCTTCTCATAAATTAAAGCATACTTTGTCCCCCTTCTTGGACCCATTTGGTATTTTAAGAACGTATGCACCCGGATGAAAACTCGGTATTCAGGCTTAAGTTACTAAAATCTTGCCTCTTTTTCTCTTCTTCCCACTTCCAACAGTGTGATAACTGACGGAAAACGGAAATCCAATGGATCTAGCAAAAGTATTCCACCCAGCAAAAAACGCCAGCTTGGGAGAGGGCCCCTACCTAACTCCTTCCTTCTGGCCTCCACCCCTCCCCTGATACGTTTCCTTCAGTCTGGTCTCGAGATAACCCTTCATCCCCCAGTTTCTTGACTCTGGCCGCTGTTCTTGCACATTTCTTAAACACTTTCAGAGAAAGATGGCTCATGCACCTGCCTGCAAAAATTCCCAAACCGGGCCTCCCAGCTCCCCCAGACCCCGCAACAACTCACACCCACCGGGGTAACTCCAGAAGGAAAAGGTCCGCGGGCCAGAGCTCTGGGCCCTTGGAATCACCCCACCACCGCCCCTCTGGCTTCAGCCAATCAGAAGCCGTCAGAAAATATTATGCAAATGAGTCCTGATGCTCCCGCCAGTCAGAAGCCGCAGAGCCCTCCCCCACGCAGTGTCCTCTTTCACCCCAGCCCAGCCAAGCTGGCTGCCGCGTCCCTGGCAACCGGCGCACAGCCAGTTCTCCCCTACGCTTGGCTGTAAAAAAATTAAAATGGTTCCCTGGGGTCACATGGGAGGGGAGCGGGCTGGCCCAGGCCTAAGGAAGGCTGGCAACTTACTGATTGCCCCAGGCACCTTCCCTATCCCGATCTGGAACAGGTTGGAAGAGGTGCGGAGCCTCCTGCCGGGTATTCAGTTTGCCTCCAGAAAACAGTAGTCATCCGTTGAACAAATAACTTTTGAGTCCTTGTGGCACGCCAACAGCCTCAAAACAAGAGGCCTTTGGTCTCTGCTTTCTATCCTATATGCTAAATTCCCGGCAAAAGCCTTGTCTAAGGTACCCACCCCAACTTCTTTCCGGATTTTT
>NW_016803586.1:0-1425 GCF_001698545.2 Rhinopithecus bieti
TGTCACCCAGGCTGTAATGAAGTGGTGCAATCTTGGCTCTCTGCAACCTCCATCTCCTGGGTTCATGCACTTCTCCTGCCTCAGCCTCCCGAGTAGCTAGGATTACAGGCACTCCCCACCATGCTAATTTTTTGGGTTTTTTTTTTTTGTATTTTTAGTAGAGATGGGGTTTCACCATGTTGGGTAGGCTGGTCTCAAACTCTTAAGCTCAGGTGATCCACCCACCTCAGCCTCCCAAAGTGCTGCGATTACAGGTGTGAGCCACCATGCCTGTCCAATGGGCCATTTCTTTGGTTGACTTTTAAAATATTATTTTTTTATCATTTACCATTTTCTAGGGCATTTTAAGATCCAATTTATTCTGCCACAATCATGACATAAGAATAGTCAAATGAAATGACTTTCATTTGAAATCCACAATTTAAAATTGTGGAAAACTAAAGTGGGATTGGAGTAGACTGTTAGGAATAGATCCTAGATGAAAATCACTTTTGGATTTGCAGAAACCCTGGATACAAAATAGTTCAATTAACTATAAAACAAGGATCAGCTGATCTCTACATGCCACCACCTGTTTCAGGTACATGGGAAGAGTGAAAAAAAAAAGAACCTGGATAAAACAAAACAAAACAAACAAAATGCTAAATTATTGGTTATTATCCACATCAAATAAGACTGGTTCTGTGGAATATTTAAAAGTCACAGTTATATGTATTTAACTACTATACATAAGAGATAACTTTTAACCTCCAGGGCTTATACAACAAAACACACCTCAGAAGCTTATATAACAATATACTGCTTCTTCCATTTTATCAACAATTCAGCCTGCCTTAAGTTACAAAGTAAAATAATTAGACAACTATGACATCAAAACAAAGATTATGTAAGTTTAGCCAAAGAGTCACATAAATGAACTTGACAGCTCTGCTCCCACAATTGCACCTAAGTGCTTAAACAGGTAATAAATGTACAAACTTAAATGTAGTTTGATTTCAGGAGTTAAAACCACCTACTTGAAGTCAAATATTAAAATTTCCAACTCCTAAACAGCATATGATGTTTTACTGTTTTCATTTTCAGATGGTCAAATATGGAAGTCTATATTGAAAACATTGGCTGGCTCTAAAATTTAAGTCTGGATTAAATGATTTCAAGTATACAAGCTAAGTAAAATACTTTGAAAATCCTTTTTTACCAAGTCCTATATTCCAATCCCATGGGATATGATTTCTGTATGTCTATAGGTGGCTTATTTATAGGCATAATGGTCAACATCTATAAAATGAACCAATTGTCAATAATAATCACATCTCCTAAATACAAAGAATAAATGAAAGGTTTATAAATTCTAATCCTAAATCTCAAAGCATAATAGATATTTCCTAGGCACATTTTAACTTAAAAAGTTTGAAAAATTAAAAC
>NW_016803587.1:0-406 GCF_001698545.2 Rhinopithecus bieti
AGAATGGAATGAATTGGAATATAGAATGGAATGGAAAGGAATGGAACGGATTATGGAATGAAATTTAATATGGTGTGGAAAGGAATGGAATATGGAACGGAATGGGATATGGAGGTTAATGGAATTGAATATGGAATGGAATGGAATATGGAATGGAATGGAATGGAATGGAAGCGAATGGAATGGAATGGAATATGGAATGGAGTTGAATGGAATATGGAATGGAATATGCAATGGAGTGGAATGAAATATGGAATGGAATGGAATATGGAATGGAATATAGAATGTAACGGAATATAGAATGGAATGGAATGGAACGGAATATGTAATGGAATGGAAGGGAAAAAATGGAATGGAATGCAATGGAATATGGTATGGAATGAAAATGGAATGGAATGTAATATGT
>NW_016803588.1:0-1293 GCF_001698545.2 Rhinopithecus bieti
ACCCCGTCCTGGGGCTCGATGGGACGAAAGTGGGAGGGGAGGTGCTGGGCTCACCCGCTGCACCGCCCCGTGCTGCTCCTCGACCAGTCCCTCCACTTGGGGGTCCCCTTGGCCACCTGCCAGGCTCCGTGCACCCACCCACATTTCCAAAGCGAGGTCAGAGGGGTTTTCCAGCCCCCAGTTCCACCTTGTTATTGAGGATGAAAGGCCGGCTCCCTTCTCGCCGGGGGCCATGTAGCTTTGCAGCACACCACCAGGGGGCGCTCGAGACACGCATCTGGACGGCCTTGCTCAAGCCAACCGGGTGAAGCAGGTGAGGGATCACGGAGACAGCCAGGCTCAGCCCACTCTCTGAGGCGCCCCTCGGGCTGGGGCTGGATGCCCCTCACCTTGCTGCTGCCCTGGGTGCCGCTGTCTGCAGGGGGCACTGGCCAGTGGTCTGCACTTGGTCTGGAGTGGGGCCCACTGGGTTGAGGCCTCTTCAGTGGTCATCCACCGGGAAGCCGGCCCACAGTGAAGGCTCTGCTGGGAAGAGCTTGTGTCCTGATCATCACGATGCCCACAGACCACGGAGCTGGGGTTGGCTGCCTGCCTGGGTCCACACAAACCCAGGGAGTCAGATGGCCTGGGTGGGGTGAGATGAGGAGGAGCCCCCATCCCACAACTTTCTCTTTGACTCATGCCCTTTTCTTTCCTCTGAGAGGCTTTCGTTCTGACCCATTTCTGGGCAAAACCCCCGAGCCCCGTTTGCCAGCTCGCAGGTTCCCACGCACAGCTGGGCCCCATGGCAGCCACCCTGCCCGGGGTCCTCAAGGAGGAGCAAGCTAGGGTGGGGGAGGCTCCCGCAAATCCACCCAGGAAGGGAGCAGACTGGCTGCGGCTGAGGTCGGTGGCAAGGGACCCTGCCAGCCTGGCAGCACAAACAGGAAGGATGGCGGGCTCTGGCAGCCAGAGGCCGGGTCACCTGCAGGTGCGGCAGGACGGCCTCCTTCCTGCAGGAGCTGCCACCGGGTGCCCATTGCAGGGAGAAGAGGTGGGGTGGCGTGAGGCTGAAGCCAAAGTGAGGCTCCCCGGGGGCTCCCTGCCAGGAAAGGAATGCTGGGGTGGGATTAAAGGCCCAGGTGCCACTGTGGTCATCACCCAAAACATGGTGGGCTGGAAGGGAGGGGCGGGAGGCGACTGCCCACTCTGGTGTCAGCCCCTAAGCTGAGCAGTTCAGGTGCTGACAGTTTCCCATGGCGCCCACAGGAACCCCTCCCTCCAAGCCCCCTCCCTCCAAGCTCCCCTCACTCC
>NW_016803589.1:0-227 GCF_001698545.2 Rhinopithecus bieti
CTCCTCCTCAGTGCACACTCCTCCTCAGTGCACACACTCCTCCTCAGTGCACACTCCTCCTCAGTGCACACACTCCTCCTCAGTGCACACTCCTCCTCAGTGCACACACTCCTCAGTGTACACTCCTCCTCAGTGCACACACTCCTCAGTGCATACACTCCTCCTCAGTGCACACTCCTCCTCAGTGCACACACTCCTCAGTACACACACTCCTCCTCAGTGCATAC
>NW_016803590.1:0-2041 GCF_001698545.2 Rhinopithecus bieti
CACCGCCCCGGCCAGAGATCTTATTTAAACTTAAAAAGGGTCATGTCACTTTTGCTTAAAACCCTCCATTGCAAACCCTTGTCGCTGGCCTTCACAGTCCCACATGATCTGCTTTGAAACCCAGAGTTACCTTAGCTTATAGAGTGCCTTTGTGTGTGTGTTAGAAAAGTATGGCCCTCAGAAGCACTGCAGAACTGAGCCGGGGCACACAGCTTGGCAGGAAGATCCAGAGGACTATTCCAGCCACTGCTTCCTGGTTGGCCAGGTGCCTGCATGTCACATACAGCGTTGACACAGGCTCTCAATCCAACACCATTCCCCTCCCCTCTTCATCACTATGCTTCAACTCATTGGCCACTATTTTTTTCTCTTTTTCTTTTTCTTTCTTTTTTTTTTTTTGAGGCTGAGTCTGTAGCCCAGGCTGGAGTGCAGTGGCTTAATCTTGGCTCACTGCAACCTCCTCCTCCGGGGCTCAAGTGAGTCTCCTGCCTCAGCCTCCTGAATAGTAGGGACAACAGGTGCCCACCACCACACCCAGTTCATTTTTGTATTTTTAATAGAGAAGGGGTTTTGCCATGTTGGCCAGGCTGGTCTTGAGCTCCTGACCTCAGGTAATCCTCCCGCCTTGGCCTCCCAAAGTGCTGGGATGACAGGCGTGAGCCACCGCGCCCGGCCTCTCCGGTCACTCGTTTTTAAGTTCCTCTAACGCAGCACTTCTCAAAGTGTAGTCCCCAGACCAGCTGCACAACATCACCTGGGAGCTTCTTAGAAATGGAGACTCTTGGCCGGGCGCAGTGGCTCACGCCTGCAATCCCAGCACTTTGGGAGGCCGAGGTGGGCGGATCACCTGAGGTCGGGAGCTTGAGACCAGCCTGACCAACATGGAGAAACCCCATCTCTACTAAAAATACAAAAAAATTAGCTGGGCGTGGTGGCACACGCCTATAATCCTAGCTACTCAGGAGGCTGAGGCGGGAGAATCACTTGAACCTGGGAGCCAGAGGTTGTGGTGAGCTGAGATTGCGCCATTGCACTCCAGCCTGGGCAACAAGAGTGAAACTCCATCTAAAAAAAGAAATGCAGAGTCTCTGTCTCTGCCTCAGACTGGATCAGAAACTCTAGCAGGGGGCCCAGCGATTTACTTGAACAAGGCCTCCAGGGGATACCTCCTGCCTGCACTCTAGAACAGTGGCCGCTTCCTGCATTCTAGAATAGTCCCAAGGTGCTTGGGAGGATTCATGAGTTAATACATGCAAAGCACTCGGAAGGCTACCTGGCGGGGAGTAAGAATTCAGTCAACATTCGCTATTCTTACTTAACCTCCAGTGGAGTCACTAATAAAAGCAAGCCCAACTCAAATGCAAAGTTGACTCTTCCCTCCCTCCCCACATCCGTGTAACAAAAACAGCTTGTTTCACCACAGGCTATTGTCTGCTCAGCATCTGTTCACTTCATACAAACTGGACACCTATGATGAGACAGATGAGATGTTGTATGGGCACAAAGGATACGAGGGTGGACAGAGTACACAGAATCAAATGTCCAACCAGAGTTTTGGGCCTAGCACAGTGGGTGAGGGCAAGGCTCCAAACCCACCCAACATGCCCCAGCTGAGAGACCCTGGGGATCTCAGCTCATCAGCGTCTTCACTTGAGTGGAGGTCATAAGTTACTCAGAGAGTTGGGATTGGGGGTGGGGGTGGTGAATAAGGGCCCAAGGACCCAATAAGGAGGGGTCCTTTTTTTTAGCTTTTTTTTTTTTTTTGAGACAGAATCTCGCTCTGTCACCCAGGCTGGAGTGCAGTGGTGCGATCTTGGCTCACTGCAACCTCTGCCTCCTGGGTTCAAGCAGTTCTCCTGCCTCAGTCTCCCAAGTAGCTGGGATTACAGGCACGCGCCACCACGCCCGGCTAATTTTTTTTTTGTATTTTTAGCAGAGACAGGATTTCACCATGTTGGCCAGGCTGGCCTCGAACTCCTGATCTCAAGTGATCCGCCCACCTCAGCCTCCCAAAGTGCTGGGATTACCAGCGTGAGCCACC
>NW_016803591.1:0-2568 GCF_001698545.2 Rhinopithecus bieti
CTCCGCCTCCCGAGTTCACGCTATTCTCCTGACTCAGCCTCCCGGGTAGCTGGGACTACAGGCGCCGCCACGTCGCCCGGCTAGTTTTTTGTAGTTGTTAGTAGAGACGGGGTTTCACCGTGTTAGCCAGGATGGTCTCGATCTCCTGACCTCGTGATCCGCCCGTCTCGGCCTCCCAAAGTGCTGGGATTACAGGCTTGAGCCACCGCACCCGGCCAATAAGTACTCATAGCTATAATGTCAGCAATCCAATAGAGAAAAAAGGATTGAAAACAACACAGAGAATTCATTGGAATGACAAGACAAATGTTTTTTAGTCCCATGCAAATATCCTTAATGATAAACATAATAATGAAAAACAGAGCCCTGTGTAGATTTAATTTGAATTTCTATCAGAAGTTTAAAAATAGAAAGCGGCCGGGCGCAGTGGCTCACGCCTGTAATCCCAGCACTTTGGGAGGCGCAGGCGGGCGGATTACGAGGTCCGGAAATCAAGATCATTCTGGCTAACACGGTGAAACCCCATCGCTACTAAAAATACAAAGAATAAGCCAGGCATGGTGGTGGGCGCCTGTAGTCCCAGCTACTCGGGAGGCTGAGGCAGGAGAATGGTGTGAACCCGGAAGGCGGAACTTGAAGTGAGCCGAGATGGTGCCCCTGCGCCACTGCACTCCAGTCTGGGTGACAGAGCTAGACTGTCTCAAAAAATAAAAAAAACAAAAAGAAAACTATAACATCTCTCCAATCTCCAACAATTTAAAGTGTATAATTTACTTTTAAAAGGAGAGAAAGAAAACACACATATATACAACACAAATAAAATTTGCTCATAGATATTTTAAAAGCTCCAAAACATACATTGCTTGTTTAGGTCACAGGGAGGTTTTTTTTTAAACAGCTCATCCTTTGATATTTTTAAAATCTTGAGCCATATAAATGGAATACCTAATTGTAAAAATTAGATTTAAGAAAGTGGGAATAATTCTATTGCAAACAAAACAGCAAGGTGAGAGGCAGGCTAAGTTCCAGCCCAACTCTGCTGTTAATTAACTGGGTGAACTTTGGCCAGTCTTTTGGACTCATTGATTATTCTAGCTGCAAAGAATCCCAGAAATGTTCTCATTAAACACTTGTTTTATGGAATAAGAAACAGATTCACAGAATAAATTAAGTGACTTAACCAATCTCACACACAATGAATTTACAGCAGAGCCAACAAAAGCTGTTCATGTATCAATTTATTCTTAGATAAGATGGGAGTGCTGCCATTAAGAATAAACAAGCTACAGAGATGGGGAGAAAATAATTGCAAATCACATAACTGACAAAGGACTTATGATCCAGAGCGTACTTTTTAAAATCTCAAAACTGAAAATTAGCAATAAAATACAGGGGTATGCAATTCCTAAAACCACAGTGAGATAGCACTGCGCAGCTATTAGAATGGCTAAAACTTTAATTTAAAAACCTGACAATATCAACTTGGAAAGAATATGGAGCAACTAGAACTCTAACATATTGCTGGTAAACAAAATGCAAAATTGTTCAACCACTTTACAAAATAGTTTGGCAGTTTCTCATCAAGTTAAACATAGATTTAACCAATACCATGTAAACCAGCAATACCACTCCTGGGCATTTATCCAAGAGAAATGAAAACTTACATTTACATGAAAACTGGTACATAAACATTTATAGTAGGTTTACTCTTAGTCTCCAAACGCTAGAAGCAACCCAAATGTTCTTTAATTACAGAACATCCATGCAATGCATATTATGCATCCATACAATCAAACATTATGCAGCTACAAAAAGGAACAAAGAGTTGACACACACATCAAACTGACTGGATCTCAAAGGCATAATGCTAAGTGAAAGCAATCAGCCTCAAAAACCTCAATAGTGCATGATTCCATGTATACGAATGTGGGAAAAGATCTTTGTCTTTCTGGGAAAGGTTCTGGGAAAACGCAGAATTGGAGGAATGGAAAACAGACTAGAGGTTGCTAAGGACTGGGACAAAACAGAGGTTGAATAAAAGGAGCATAAGAAAATTTTAGGAGATGGTGGAACTTCTCCGTGTTATTATTGTGGTGTTGGATACATGAATCTATGAATTTTGCAAACCCAAAGAATTGTATACCATCAAAAGCAGATTTTAGTGCATGTAAATTTAAAAATAAATTTTTCCATCTTTATGAGGTATAATTGACAAATAAGAAGTAAGTATGCTTAAGGTGTACCATCTGATGTTTCGATATACATTGTGAAATATTTGCCACCGTAAAACTAACATATCTGTCACCTTGAAGAGTGAAGTCATCAAGGTCTCTGTAGTCCATTCTATTTCTCGAAACATAAAGATTCTTTCACTTTTTAAAAACAGACAGCAACTAATTCTGAAGTAACACAAAATCTTCAATTTTCTTTATGAAAATAAACCTGAATAACTATGAAATTCATAATACCATGACAATGTGGAAAAACAGAAAACCCTGAAAAAAGTGTAAAAATAATGGCTTGGATTTTCATCTCCTTATCAATTCAGCTAGGCTTCAGGTGTTTCTC
>NW_016803592.1:0-229 GCF_001698545.2 Rhinopithecus bieti
GGGCCGAGAGGTGAGTGTGAGAGATGAGTGTGAGGTGTGAGAGGAGGTGAGTGTGGGAGGTGAGTGTGGGAGGTGAGTGTGAGAGGTGAGTGTGGGAGGTGAGTGTGGGAGGTGAGTGTGGGAGGTGAGAGGTGAGTGTGAGAGGTGAGTGTGCACAGCCGGCTGCGGGCCGAGAGGAGGTGAGTGTGAGAGGTGAGTGTGAGGTGTGAGAGGAGGTGAGTGTGGGAGG
>NW_016803593.1:0-1430 GCF_001698545.2 Rhinopithecus bieti
CTCCCTTCTATTTTTTATCTGAGGATATTTCCTTTGTCACCGTAAGCTTCATTGTGCTAAGAAATATCCCAATGCAGATTTCAAGAAAACAGGATTAGCGAATGGATCCATGAAAAGGAAAGGGTAACTCTGTGAGTTGCATTCACGTGTCACAATGCAGTTTCTCAGAACCCTTCTTTCCAGTTTTATCTGAGGATATTTCCTTTTCAACATAGCCCTCACTGGGCTCCCAAATATCACTTAGCAAATTCCATGAGAACAGTCTTAGCGAATGGCTTCAGGAGGAGAAAGGTGTAAGTCTGTGAGACGAATCCACATATCGCAAGAACTTTCTCCCAAAGCTTCTTTCACGTTTTCAATGGAGGATATTTCCTTTATCAGCGTACCCTCAATGCAACCCAAAGTATCCCTTGTCAGGTTCCTCAAAGACAGTGTTAATCAACTGCTCCATGAAACGTAAGTGTAACTCTGTGAGATGAACTCATACATCACAAAGAAGTTTCTAAGAAATCTTCTTTCTAGTTTCTATCTGAGGATATTTCCTTTGACACCATACGCTTCACTGTGCTAAGAAGTATCCCGTTGCAGATTTCAAGGAAACTGTGTTAGCAAACTGATGACTGAAGAGAAAAGTGTACCTCTGTGAGTTGCATTCACACATCGCAATGCAGTTTCTCAGAACGCCTCTTTCCAGTTTTTATCCGAGGATATTTCCTTTTTCACCATAGTCCACAATGAGCTCCCAAATATCACTTTCCAGAATCCACGAAAAGAGTGTTAGCAAACTGCTACGAGAAGAAGGCTAATGTGAATCTCTGTGTGATGAATTCACACATTAGGAAGCAATTTCTCAGAAAGCTTCTTTCCCGTTATTGTCTGAGGATATATCTTTTTTCACATAGGCCTCCATGCTCTCCCAAATATCACTTTACAGAATCCACGAAAACAATGTTAGCAAACTGCTTCATGAAGACTAAGTTGTAACTCTGTGAGATGAATTTACATATCACAAAGAAGTTTCTCAGAAATCTACTTTCTAGTTTTTATCTGAGCATATTTCCTTTGTCACCGTAAGCTTCATTGCGTTGAGTATTATCCCATTGCAGATTTCAAGAAAACAGTGTTAGCAAGTGGATCAATGAAAGGAAAAGTGTAACTCTGTGAGTTGCACTCACATGTCACAATGTAGTTTCTCAGAACGTTTCTTTCCAGTTTTTATATGAGGATATTTCCTTTCTCACCATTGCCCTCAATGGGCTACCAAATATCACTTTGCAAACTCCATGAGAACAGTCTTAGCAAACGGCTTCATGAAGACTAAGTAGTAACTCTGTGAGATGAATTCGTAGATCACAAAGAAGTTTATCAGAAAGCTTCTTTCTAGTTTTTAACTGAGGGTATTTCCTTTTCACCACATACCTCAGTGCGCT
>NW_016803594.1:0-7885 GCF_001698545.2 Rhinopithecus bieti
TTTCATCAGGGCCACCAACAGCACTTTCCTGGGAGAGGCAGATGATAGAATCTTGGCATGTCAGGGCTCCAAGACCCATGTAGAAATCACTCCCCTCACTTAGACCCGGCAGATTGGGACCCAGAATGTGAAAGGAATTCACCCAAAGTCACCCTGTAAATGCGTGGGAGAGACAAAATTAGAGCACAGTTCTCCTGATGTTGTCCCACAAAGATTTCCCCCCTGAGCTATCAGGGAAATGTCACCTCCCAGGGAGGATCAGTGTATTTGTTGTCTCCCCTCCTTGATGCTGGGAGTCCCAAAGGCTCCGGGAAGGGAAGAGGTGTGAAGCCCTTTTCACTCTGCTTGGTCTTAGGAGACCTTAGTGAGTCCCAGCGCCCCACCTGAAGCCCCTGATAGCCTCCTACCCACTACAACATCGTGAGTCTGTAAATATCAAGTCCATTTTCAGGCTTAAACCTCCCAGTCCAAGGTGCTGCCTTAGATGACACCTGGCTTAGATGTGGTTGAACTTCAGGAGTTCTTGCTTCCCCTTCCCCAGGTGCTCCCAAGATGCCATGGCAGGGCAGGTACTCTCAGAGCTATTTACAAACCGAAAGGAGAACATTCCTCTCAAGGTTTCCGAAGACTGTCTTTACCTCAATATTTACACTCCTGCTGACTTGACCAAGAAAACAGGCTGCCGGTAAGCCCTGGGATCCCCTGGTCAAGGCGTGTCAGTTCTAGTACCCGGGATCTTCTAGTGTAGATGGGAAGCAGATGAAGGCAGCTTGAGGAGGGAGTTGCACCTCAAGGCCAGGACCTCAGGGCCTCCACAGGAAACACAGGCTTTCCACACCTCAGTTTCCCCTCATGACACAGGGACTCTGGGGAGTTTGCTGTGCATCTTTAATGAACATCTTAATTGTTCCAAGTTCCCTTATGCTAATAGAAGGATGAGAATGATTACTTTTAGTTACTAGATGAACAATCTGATACCCAGAGTGGGTAAGACATGATTTCTAATAATGTTAGCGGTGGAAGGAACTTAGAGAAAACCAACACCCCAACTCTTTCTTTTCAGATAGAGAAACTGAGGCCCCGAGGGAAGGGGAGGTCACCCAGTAGGGTAGTTTTGGTTCAAGTCTTCTGATCTTCAAACCAGTGCTTTTGACATGGAGTAGGGCATTAAGCTTGTATGTGGCCTTTCTCCAGCACACCAACATTCATCTGGGGTAACTTTCACTGTCCGGGTACGGGCTTTAAGGGAAAACGTGGGACAAACCCAGAAGCATTTCCTTTTGCCTTTGGCCAAATATCTGGGATTTTTTTGTACCTATTTTCCCTCCCTAATTGTCTTGGCAAAGGCTGATGACCCAATGAGTCAGCATTTCCCAAATAAATGAAGGGCAGGAGGTGGGGCAGGCTGCCAGCTGCGGGTTGCAGGGTGGGTAGGATCTTCTGGCAAAGAAGGCCACTCCAGGGTGTAAAACAAGGGGTGTTGCGTCCAGCCAGTCTCCCAGGGGCACCGTGGCATGGTGCCCAGGAGTGGGGAGCAGGTTTGCAAATGTGGGACTAGAAGTTGTCTCTACATGTGCTTTGTAAGACAGAGGAAGTGGGAAAAGGTTTACTCTTTCTTNTGGAGGCAGGAGAACCTCCAGGAATGGCCACAGGTTCTAGAACTACATAGTCTAGGTTTAAATCCTGATTCTGCCTCTGCTGAGAGACTTGGAAGTTTCTTAACTTCTCTAAGCCTCTCTTTCCTCAAAATGGGAAATCATCAGATATGATCAGTCAAGGGTGACCACTAAGCTTGGTCTCAGTCCCTGGCTAAGTAGGCAGAGGCAGGCTCGTACCCCTACCCTAACAGTGGCCCCACTGCACTGGGGCCGGCACCTGCAGTATGCCGCGAAGCTCAACATGTGGACTCTGGAGCCAGACTGCCTGTGGTTAAAGTCCTGCAGCTACCATTTTTGATTTGTAGGACCTTGGGCAGGTTAAGTGCCTTCATTTTCCCACCTGGAGAATGGGACAGAATTAGTACCTACCCAGTGGATAGTTTAATTTACTGTGCTTAGAACAGCACTTGGGACATAGTTTATGTTGTGAGTTCTTTTTTATTTTATTAATAATATTATTACAATATTACTACTTTAGCCCCTCTCACTTCTTCCCCACTATGTGGAATTTTAAAATGCAAGAACCATGCATGAGGAATTGTATCCACTCTCATCCTCGGGTATTAGCAGAGTCCCTGGCACATAGTAAGTTCTCAGACAGTGTTAGTCCATTGATTGAAGGCATCCTGAAGTGGGTGGATTTTAGGCTGGACTCTGAGGGATGGATAGGATTTGGGGATGCAGAGGCATAGAGGAGACATTTAAGGAAGCGACACCATCACAGGCATGTGTGCTTCCCGAGACAATCATTCATGCACAGAGAAGTTTACTTCACCATGAGAGAGTAAACTGAGATGAAACTGAGATACAAGGGCTCTTCAAGGGTACGCTGAGCTGCATGAACAGTCCAGGCTTGAGGGTGATGGGAGTGAGAGGGAGAACACAACATCCTTAGCCTTTGCTATACCCGTGATGATGTTGTCAGCATGAAGAGCCTTGGGAGGAGGAGGCACTGGAGGCTGGGTATAAAGGAAGCGGCAGCCAGGGTATGTGCAGTGGGGTGGTGGCTTGGGCCCCGGTTGGGAGACTTTTGGAGGAGAGAGACTGCCTTTTGCAACCTTGCTGGGCGCTGGTGAACTTTCGATAACATCCTCCTTCAGTTGTGACCAACAGGTAGGTCACCAAACAAGATGCCTTCTGAGTGCTCCCTGGCTCTGCGTCCTGTAACTGGTATGTTGCTTCCTCCCTGCCCAGGTGATGGTGTGGATCCACGGAGGGGGGCTGATGGTGGGTGCGGCATCAACCTATGATGGGCAGGTCCTCGCTGCCCATGAAAACGTGGTGGTGGTGACCATTCAATACCGCCTGGGCATCTGGGGATTCTTCAGGTAAGAAATTAGACTCTCCTCACTGCACTTTGACCCCCAATGTGAGGCTGCTAGGACCCAGCTCTGGTCATGTCCGCCCTCAGGGGACCTTAGCTAGGTTCCATAGTAAGACATCCAAACCCCTTCATAATAGTACACTACCTACCCTCTCACTCCCCAGCCACACTCATCCACTTGCCTCTGAGCTTTTCCATGTGCTGTTCCTCTGCCTGGAATGCTTACTCTACCTAAAGAACTCCTCTTCATCCTGCAAGACCCAGCCCCCTGTTACCTCCACTGAAAGACTCATCTCTTCTTCACCTATGTTTCTCCAGCACATTGCATTTCTCTGTCATGACACTTAGCAGGCAGCCCAGCTCTTGAAGGTTGACACATCTGACTTCTCATGGAAAGGAGGGAAGGGGCAGAGTCACAGAGGGAGCTCAGAGCATGTTGTGGGTGAAGGAATGGGGGCTGCAAAAGATGGGGCGTGGGAGCATCTGACCCCTTCCTGGAGGAGTGTTGGCGTCCTCTCACCCCATGCTCCGCTTGAAATCTGGCAAGTGCGGGAAGCAAGGATGAAGTCTTCCCCATCAGGTCTCCATGGGGACGGGAGTCAGATCTCCTTCAAGGTACAAACTACTATGAACCTTTTCTAAGTGTGTCCAAACCAGCACCCCAACCCTAAGCGAGTGTTGGGAGGGCTGTGGGAGGGATTCCACTCACTGATGAGAATATTTGCCTAGGGAGATGGAGGATGGGTTCTGGTCTACCCATGACCAAGGAATCCCAGGTCAGTCTTGGCTGTATCATCTTCATCTCTTTCAGCCACAGCCTGTGTCTCTGCTCCCCATTATAATAAAGCTGCTTCATGATCTCTCTCCACTTCCTCTCCTCCGTGTGTCTCCTCCATCCATGTCAGTCAAGTTTCTTCCTGAACATGCCACTTGGCTGGTCTCATCGCAGTCACCAATGACCTGCCTCTGCTCTCCACCCAACCTCACAGGACCTCCCAGCAGCAGCCAATGGCCGCTCAGCCTCTGCGACATGCTTCCTTCCCAGTCCCTTTCCTGGTCCCTCCTCCTCCCTGTCCACAGGCCTCTCTTGTCTCCCTCTCCCTCCCTACTAATTCCCAGTGATCCCGGGGAGCAGCCCAGAGCCCCTGTTTCCAGCCCACTTCACCTTTGAATCCCGCAGGCATCACTCACTGCCTTCTCCCCACCCCTGGCTGTCTAAAGGGCACCCCACTCTTCCCAAGGACAAGCTGAATCCTTGACTCCCACTGCCCCTCCCCAACAGAAACCCCCTGCTCCTCCCATCGCGCCTCCACTCAGCTGCTGCTGTCCCATCCTCCCAGGGGCTCAGGAGAAGGCCTCAGGGCAGCCTGGACTCTCTCTTTTCTCACAACCCTCTTGGCTCCATCTTCAGAATCCACTCAGAATCCACTACTTCGCACCCTGTCTCTGGCTCCTTACCCGGTCAAAGCTCTCTGTCTCTCACCTTGATTATGATCCTAACGCTTACTTTCAAATCCCTGCCACTTTTATCCTGAGGCTGAGTCGCACAGTACTGAGAGTGATCACTTAACATGTGTATTGAATCATGCAATGCCTCTGCACAAAACCCTGCAGGGGTTCCCATGTTCCTTACGATGACAGCCGAAGTTCTTACCAGGGCCCTAGGGCTCTCTCTAGCTGCACCTCCTGACTCACACTTTCTTTTACTGGGCCCCAGGGCCTTTGCACTTGTTTTTTCTTCTGCCTGGAATTCCTTTCTTCGGAGATTTACAAGGCTTATGTGCTCTTTGTGCTTGTTTTCTGAAGGTCTTTGCCTCCAAAACCTCAAATGCCACTGCCTCTAAAAGGCCTACCCTGATTGCAATCTGAAATGGCACCCGCTGTCCCATCCCTGTTTTTTTCCTTCCTTCATTGTATTTACCTTAATGCACTTTGACTACCTGACATCATTATATTCTCTCTATACAGCTGTTTATCTGCTTGTGATCTGTAGTGGGAGCTCTGTGTCATCACAGGTTTTGCCTGTTTTGCTCTCGGATGTGCTCTAGCTCATAGGATACTGTCAGACATAAAATAGATGCTCAGTAAATAGTTGCCAGTAGGGTGAATGTAGAACCATACATCACCACGATACTGTAGGAATAAAGGCAGGGTCTCAGAGATGCTGAAGCCCAGTCTTATTCTTAAAGACTGCCTGAGAGCCCCCAGCCCCATCTCTAGTCCTGAAGGTCCTGCCATGACATCTCTGCTCCCCACCCTCAATCTGTTCTCTTCCTCACAGCACAGGGGATGAACACAGCCGAGGGAACTGGGGTCACCTGGACCAGCTGGCTGCCCTGCACTGGGTCCAGGACAACATTGCCAGCTTTGGAGGGAACCCAGGCTCTGTGACCATCTTTGGAGAGTCAGCAGGAGGAGAAAGTGTCTCTGTTCTTGTGAGTGCTCCTGGCACCAGGCCCAACCCCCTGCTTGATGTGATGCTGATGAGACCTCTTGGATACCTGTCAATCCAGCTATGGATACCTCTGATTACAATACCTGAATTTGGAACTGACCCTTCTCACTGCCTAGCATCAGAGGGTGGAAAGCTAAAGACCAAGCTCTCCTTGACCCCCAGGAAGCTCAGAGCTCAGCTTAGTGTCCTGGGGCCATATGAATCTCTAGTTGCAGCCTACAATGGTGGCATTCTCCTCTTCTAGCTTGGTTCAGCTCTCTCTTTCTCTCTCTCCTTCCCACTCATTTTCACATAAGAACTCACTTCCCTTCTCTTGGGAAGTAGGGATAGGCTTAAATTATGAGTGAGGGCAGGCAAAGACAAGAGGTGGACAGAGGTCATTGTTTAGTTAAAACAGAACTAGGTGTGGAGGGGACATGGACACTGAGCAGGCTGGGGATTCCTCTGGGGTGGTCTGATGGCTGGTCCATGCCCAAGAAGTAGGCAACAGTCTCTGCGACTGTGGGGCCGGGTGGGCTAGGGGAGGCGGACAGAGGAAGGAGGGATGGAGCCGGGGATAGGGAGGGATGGGGCAGGGGTTGTGGGTCATAGACGCAACCTGTGGGTGTGAGGGGTCCTGCTGGAGTGGGGATTGGGTGCAGGAGAAACTGGGGAGCTGGGGTGAAAACCAGATGAGAAGTACCGGGAGCCGTAGGAAGCCTTCCGCCTGCCTCGATGTGGGCAGAGGGTCAGCCCACTGCTGGAGTCTTCAATGCTGTGTTGGCTTTGTACTTGAATACACAGAGGAAAATTTTATACTTTTAAAGTAAAGAAAAGGAAAATACAGATAAGCCCAAGAAAGACAAAAAACGATCTACAATCCCATAACCCAGGGATAGTCACTGTGCTCTGTTTGACATGGATTTTCTAGTCTTGTTTCCTTGACTTTTATTTATCTGTCTATTCATCTATCCATCCATCTACCTATCAATGAACCTACCTATCATCTATTATCTATCTTTGTCTTTTTTATTTACAAAAGTACTTTCCTGAATATTATAATACAATGCAACTATTTTACTAAATATTAAGTGCTGTCCCTTAATAGTATCTTTTACAGTTGTACCGTATTCCATGATAAAATGAAAACCATTTATTAGCCCAATTGTATAATATTGGAACTGTGAGGTATTTCCAGTGTGTATCATTATAAACAGCAGAGGCATTCTTAGAAATCTTCGTGTGCCGCCAGGATCACTTTTAGGATAAACTCTGAGTAATGGAGATGCGGATTCGGAAGTTGTGGCTAGGAGATGCTAAGTTGCCTTTCCAATAAATTTGTTGGTTAGGCTCGGCTGTCACACACCTCCCATTATGTCCCTGCCCTGTGCTCTATCCCAATCCCGCTGAGGTTCCCTTGGGTGGCCAGGTGGGCGGAGAGCCTGGCAAGCAGGCAGGGCCAGGTGAGGAGCCATTGTGTCCACTGAGCCCCAGGGTTTCAGGGGAATGGGTCAGGGCAGAGGTGGGATAGATGTAGCATGGAAGAGCGAGCGAGTCACTGACCCCACTCCTGAGCATGAACTCTCCTCCCCTCCACTCTGCTCTCAGGTTTTGTCTCCATTGGCAAAGAACCTCTTCCACCGGGCCATTTCTGAGAGTGGCGTGGCCCTCACTGCTGTTCTGGTGAAGAAAGACAATGTCAAGCCCTTGGCTGAGGTAGGTCTCCCGTTGGACGCCCCACCCCTTGGCTCTGTGCTCCTGAAGCCTCAGGGGTCTCTCTTGTGGTGGGTTCTAGCTAATGTTCTCCTAGAATCACTGAGGCATCAATGGCTGAGCAGGAAGGGCGAGGAGACACCTTGATCAACGTCCCAGTTTCACAACCGGGTAAACTGACACAGGGCTTGGAAGGGGTTTGCCAAGGGCAGCAGGTGATCAAAGCAGAGCTGGGACTCCAGCTCCTGGCCCTAGCAGCCAGTACAGTGCCCTGTCTGTGACCACACTCCTCCTATGTGCCAGGGCCTGGTGCCATGTTGGGCAGTAGGCAGGGGCAGTGGGCTGAGATGATGTCTTATATCTCTCAGGGTCTGAGTTCTGTGGACCCACTTGTGGGCTGTCGGCCTGGAGCGGTTCCACACTGAGCGCCTGATAACCAGGGTTGGTTCTTGGAGAATTCACTCATTGTTTCATTTGTTCACACAACAAAACTAGGTGAATAAATGAAGGCAAGAACAAGAAGTGGGCAGAGGTCACTGTTTGGCTCAAAGTCAGATGTCCATGTGGAGGAAATGCGGACACTATATGGCCGTATGTGGCTCTGCATTCTAGCCAAACACCTAACACCTCCCCAAGCTTCTGCTATAATGTAGGGAACAGATGAGTCGTTACAGAATCACATAATTACAAAGCGTCACCTATGACAAGAGCAGTGAAGGTGAGGTACTTGCTGCCACAGCAGAATCTAAAGAGAGC
>NW_016803595.1:0-762 GCF_001698545.2 Rhinopithecus bieti
AAACCTGCACGTTATGCACATGTACCATAGAACTTAAAGTATAATAAGATTAATTCAGTTATTTTTATATCTTATTGATATTTAAATAAATATTAAAGGGCAAGAGTTTTCTCTAATCACTTAATTGTATTGAGCCCTATAGATTTGTTAAATTATATTTTCATTATGTTATTTATTAGATAACGTACATCTTGTTTTGTGTTTCCTCTTAGACTCAAGAGTTGTTTAACAGAGGATTTTAAGAATTTCTCTGTGGAATAATTTTTACTGTTGTTATTTTGATTTCTATTTATTTATAGTTTTATTGCATTGTGACTAATGTATCATTTCTATTTCATGCAATTTTAAGTTATTTTTTGTGAATTAATATACCATCATTTTTGGTTAATGTTTTAGATACACTGGAATAGTTCTTTTGTGTTCTAACTTTTTATGTGTTCAGGTGAACTATTTTAGACTAAAAAGGTATATTAAGGGCAGGAGTGATGGCTTACACCTGTAATCCTAGCACTTTGGGAGGCCAAGGTGGGCAGATCGCTGGAGCTCATGAGTTTGAGTCCAACCTGAGCAACATGGTGAAACCCTGTCTCTACAAAAAATACAAAAATTAGCCAGGTGTGGTGGCGTGCACCTGTAGTTCTAGCTACTAGGGAGACTGAGGTGAGAGGAAGACTTCAGCCTGGGAGGCGAAGGTTGCAGTTAGCCAAGGGCCACTTCACTCCAGCCTGGGCAATAGAGTCCGACCTTGTCTCAGGAAAAAAA
>NW_016803596.1:0-225 GCF_001698545.2 Rhinopithecus bieti
CACAGACACAGGCACCTGGGCCCCCTAGACCCCCAGACCCCACACAGACACAGGCACCTGGGCCCCCTAGACCCCCAGACCCCACACAGACACAGGCACCTGGGCCCCCTAGACCCCCAGACCCCACACAGACACAGGCACTGGGGCTCCTGACCCCACCCAGACCCCACACAGACACAGGCACCTAGACCCCAGAACCTACACAGACACACGCACCGGGGCCCC
>NW_016803597.1:0-222 GCF_001698545.2 Rhinopithecus bieti
TTCCATTCCATTCCATTCCATTCCATTCCATTCCATTCCATTCCATTCCTTTCCATTCCACTCCATATTCCATTCCATTCCATATTCCATTGCAATCCCTTTTTCATTCCATTCCATTCCATTCCATTTTTCATTCCATTCCATTTCATTCCATTCCTTTTCGTTCCATTTCATTCCGTTCTATATTTCATTCCATTCCATATTCCATTCCATTTCACTCCG
>NW_016803598.1:0-1014 GCF_001698545.2 Rhinopithecus bieti
AAAATTTCCTTGTCACCAGCAGTATATATATTTATTGTCTTCCACGCCTTAATAAAATAATTAAAATTACAAAATACTTATAAAAGTATTCCAAAATTTTAATGATAAATTTCTTATTTTAATAAAACTAGAATTGCTATATCTATTTTTTTCTTTTCTTTTTTTTTAATTTACATAATACTAAGTTTTAAAATGTGTGTTTACTGATCCCTGGGTCCTACATTGTAATTTTCTGTACTACACAGCTCCATTATTTTCATTAGTGAAACTAGAGCTAACGAGAAAGAAAGCTAACCAAAGTTAATTACTAAAACTATGAATAAATACAGAAATAACATTGGCTAACTAATTCTGATGACCTGTTACTGTGATAAGGAGTAATTTACCATGTAACTAAATTACACATTTCTTAAAAGCAAGAAACCAGTTCATTTTCCTCTTTATCGTGCTATAGCAAACTGCCTCACAGATAACTAGTGGTCAATAATAGTTTTTGAATGAATGGATGACTGGTTGGATGGATAAGAGAAGAATGTAAAATTTTATTATTTACCACTAATTCAGAATTCATAATGATTACACAAGGAATAATCAATCCAGTAGCAACTTTGTTATGTTCTATGAAAAAAGTTAAGCTTCAGATAGAGGAAAGAGCCCTGGATTGTGAGTTCTAGAATCGATTAGAATCCATGACCTGATCTTGGCTTGTGTGTGCTTTAGACAAATCTTTTAAGCTTTTCTTTGTCTGCAAATAAAGAACTTTACGGCATGGTCTCTAAGAGCCCTTCCTGATCTTGTGTTCCATGATTCTACAAAGAAGCCAATTTTTTTTTTTTTGATACAGAGTCTCACTCTGTCACCCACGTTGGAGTGCACTGGCATGATCTCAGCTCACTGCAATCTCCGCCTCCTGGGTTCAAGCAATTCTTCTGTCTCAGCCTCCTACTCAGGCTGGGACTACAGGCATGCACCAACATGCCTGGTTTTGTATTTTTAGTAGAGATGGGGTTACCA
>NW_016803599.1:0-1821 GCF_001698545.2 Rhinopithecus bieti
TCTCAGGTTGTACAATAAGAGTGCTTGCAAACATCTGAATAAAAAGAATATTTTATCTCTCTGAGATGAGTCTGCATGTTATCTGGGAATATTTGGTTTTAAATCATAAACCTCAATGGGCTCCCAAATGTCCCTTCAAAGATTCTACAAGAAAAGTCTTTCCAACCTGCTGAATCAAAGGAAAGATTTAACTCTGTGAGATGAATTCACACATCACAGAGCAGTTTCACAGAATGTTTCTTTCTAGTTTTTATCTGGGGATGTTCAGTTTTTCATTGTAGGCCTCAATGGGCTCCCAAATGTCCCTTCACAGATTTTACAAGAAAAGTGTTTCCAACCTGCTGAATCAAAGGAAAGTTTTAACGCTGTGAGATGAATCCAATATTTCAAGCATTTTCACAGATCTCTTCTTTCTAGTTTTTATTTGGGTATATTCCATTTTTCACCATAGGCCTCAATGGAAACTAATTGTTCCTTCACATATTCTAGAAGAAGAGTGTTTCCAACCTGTTCAATCACAATAAATGTTCCACATTGTGAGAGGAATCCACATATCACAATGCAGTTTTACAGATAGTTTCTTTCAAGTTTTTATCTGGGGATATTTCATTTTTCACCATAGGCCTCAACGGGTTCCCAAATGTCCCTTCACAGATTCTAGAAGAGTGTTTCCAACTTTCTGAATAAAAGAACAGTATAACTCTGTTACATTAATCCACACATCACAAAGCAGTTTCACAGAATGCTTTTTTCTCGTTTTACCTGGTGATATTCGGTTGGTCATCATAGGTTCCAATGGACTCCCAAAAGTCCTTTTGCATATTCTACAAGAATAATGTTGCCAACCTGTTGAAACAAAAGAAAGTTTTAACCCTGAGAGATGAATCTACCCATGAAAACAGCCTTTTCACACATAGCTTTTTTTCTGGTTTTTATCTGGGGATATTTGGTTTTTCACCACAGGCCTCAATGGGCTATCACATGTCCATCCACAGATTTAATAGCAAGAGTGTTTCCAACCTGCTGAATAAAAAGAAAGGTTTAACTCTGTGAGGTGAATCCACACATTACAAAGCAATTTCCCAGTTAGACTCTTTCTAGTTTTTGTCTGAGGATATTTGGTATTTCCCAATAGGCCTCAATGGGATCCCAAATATTTCATTACAGACTTTACAAGAAGAGTGTTTCCAACCTGCTGAATCAAAAACAATGTGCAACTCCGTGAGATACATCCACATTTCTCTAAGCAGTGTCACTCATAGCTTCTTTTCAGGTTTTATCTGTGAATATTCATTGTTTCACCATAGGCTTCCATTGGCTTCCAAATGTCTGTTTGCAGAATCTACAAGAAGAGTGTTTTAATCTGCTGAATGAAAAGCAAAGTTTACCTCTGTAAGATGAATCCACACATCACAATGCAGTTTCAAAGACAGTTTCTTCCTAGTTTTATCTGGTGACGTTTAGTTTTTCACCATAGTCCACAATGGGCTCCCAAACCACCCTTCAGAGATTCTACAAAAAGAGTGTTTCCAACCTGCTGAATCAGAAGAAACAGTTAACACTGTGAGGTGAATCCATAAATTAAAAAACAGTTTAACAGATAGCTTATTTTTAGTTTTTTATCATGATATTCAATTTTATAGTTACAGGCCTTTATGGGCTCTGAAATGTCCCTTTGTATATTTTGCAAAAAGAGTGCTTCCAACCAGCTGAATCAAAAGGAAGTTTTAATTCTGTGAGCTGAATACACACATCCAAAGCAATCTCACAGGTAGCTTCTTGCTGGTTTTTATCAAGGGAAGTTCGTTTTTCCATTACAGA
>NW_016803600.1:0-924 GCF_001698545.2 Rhinopithecus bieti
CCCGGACCTACTCCCTCTCTCTATTCCCTCTCCACTGCTCAGTGTAACACAATCTCTACTCTGGAAGGTATGGCCACGAAGATGGAGTTCTCTCTATCCTCGGCTTTCCGTCAAGAGCTATGATAGCTCCTTTGGAAGGTAAGGCCACCAGCATAGTTTATTCTCCCAACTCCTTAGCACAGAGGCTGAATTCCAGATGAGTGCAGCCAAGAAGTCAGAAGCTTCCTTCTATCCCCCACTCAGAGGCTCCTCTATCCCCCACTCAAAGGCTCCATTTCATTCATGGCAGGGTGAGAATGCTGAGACCTTGGTACCTTCACCCCAGCTGGCTCAGAGGGAAAGATTCCAGACCAGAGAGGTAAGCTGATAAGTTCAGAGACTACTGCCCTCACCAGCACCTTCCACCCACAAAACAGCAGTGTCACTTTGAGAAAATGGGCCACTGTCTCCAGCCCCACCTCTAGAGAAGTGGTGAAGAGATTTTTTTCCTGGGGGAAAGGTTATAAAAACAGAGAGCTCTGATGCTCTTCCCAAAGGTTCTAACTTCATTTAAAACAGAGTTAGGGGGAGTTCCACTCTAAGGGAATTCTTGAAAACAATAGAGATTTTGTTGGTAAGCAATTAAGAGGAAGCTTGCAGCTCCATGACAATAAGCCAAACTATAGGCCCCTCCTTAGGAAGACCAGGGAAAAAGCCAGCCACAGAGACTCCTCCTGGGGTCAGAACAAACTTGAAAGACTGGCTTCAAAATCTACCCCGGAAAAGGAACCCAAATTTAATTGGATTAAACTATGGTGAATTTATGACCCTGGATACTGTCATGCACAAGAAAGAAATCAGCTGGAAATTAGTGAACATTAACAGCTGGGTATGACCAACAGAGGCAGACAGCTTAACAGAGAGAACAGGAAAAGAGACATCCTC
>NW_016803601.1:0-1809 GCF_001698545.2 Rhinopithecus bieti
ACAGGAGACAGAGACACAGAGACAGAGAGGGGACAGAGACAGAGAGACAGAGACAGAGAGGGGCAGAAACAGAGACAGAGGCAGAAAGGAAGAGACAGAGAGACAGAGGCAGAGAGGGGACAGAGACAGAGAGACAGAGACAGAGAGGGGACAGAGACAGAGAGACAGAGGCAGAAAGGAAGACAGAGACAGAGAGAGACACAGAGGCAGAAAGGAAGACAGAGACAGAGAGAGAGAGACAGAGGCAGAGAGGGAGACAGAGAGACAGAGACAGAGCAGGAGGCAGAAACAGAGACACAGAGGCAGAAAGGAAGACAGAGACAGAGAGAGAGAGACAGAGGCAGAGAGGGAGACAGAGAGACCGAGACAGAGCAGGAGGCAGAAACAGAGACACAGAGGCAGAAAGGAAAACAGACACAGAGAGACAGAGGCAGAGAGGGAGACAGAGACAGAGACACAGAGCCAGAGAGGGGACAGAGGCAGAGAGACAGAGACAGAGACAGAGGGGGGACACAGACAGAGAGCCCGAGGCAGAGAGGGGATAGAGAGAGACTGAGAAGGAAGGAGACAGAGAGAGAGACTGGGAGCAGGGGAGAGAGGGAGACAGAGAGAGAGAGAGAGACAGCGAGACAGAGAAAAGAGAGAGAGAAGGAGGACAGAGAAAGGGGTGAGAGAGAAGCAGGGGAGAGGTGAAGACAGGCTGAGCTAGGCTGGTAGGAGGGCAGTGGCCGTGAGGAAGGAGCCGCCGCCATCAGACCGGTGCCACCCTTGCCTCAGTTTCCCTTCTGTGTCCGGCGGGCATGGGAGGGCAGCTCGCCACGCCTTGGCCGGGACCAGAGCACGTGGGGTCCAGGGCTCCTGCAGCCTGAACAAGGAGTCCCGGTTAAATGGACTCAGCCGCCCCTTCCTGCGGACGGCAGTTTTCTTCCCCATGGCCGGGGAGACCTGACAATCATGGTGGCAAACAAAGGACGAGCAAAGCCACATCTTCCATGGCGGCAAAAGCAAGACCCTGTGTGGAGGGCAACTCCTCTCCTGAGAACAGCATTGAAAACCCACTCCGGTGATTCAGCTACCTTCCAGGAAGCCCCGCCCAGGACACGTGGGGATGACGCCCATTCACAGTGGGATTTGCATTGGGGTCACAGACCGCAACCCCATCACCTGGATGGCAGGTGAATCCTTAGAAAAGTAGACGTTGTGGGAATGGGTGTGGCTGTCTCTCTCTTCTTTTCCTTCTCTTTTCCTGCCTCTTATCTTCCGGGGTGAGGAAGATGGACTGGAAACCGCAGCCAGCGGGAGAGACAGGACCACCTGGATTTCTTAGGCCGACTCAGAGTTCCTAAGCCTAGCTGGGGAAGTGACCACACCCACCTTTAAACACGGGCCCGTAACTCAGCGCACACCCGAGCAATCAGGTAGCCAAGAGGGAACGCGCTAAAATACAAACTAGGCTGAAAGCAGGAGGTAAAGAAATAGTCCAATCATCTATCGCCTGGGAGCACAGGGGAGGGACAGGGATCGGGATAGAAACCCAGGCATTTGAGCCGCCAGTGGCAACCCCTTTGGGTCCCCTCCCCTGCTCTGTTTTCACGCTAGTAAATCTTGCAACTGCACACTCTTCTGCTCCGTCTTTGTTCTGGCTCGAGCTCACCTTTCGCTCGCTGTCCACCACTGAGGAACACAGCTGTCATAGACCCGCCACTGACTTCCACCCCTCCGGGTCAGGCAGCGTGTCCGCCATGCGTCTGATCCAGGGAGGCACCCACTGCCGCTCCCAATCAGGCTAGAGGCTGGCCACTGTTCCCC
>NW_016803602.1:0-1503 GCF_001698545.2 Rhinopithecus bieti
ACTGCTTCTCTCCAACATCTAACTGTAGTCTCTAAAGTCCAGCTACTTCTTCTCTTCTCCTTTCCCTGCTGGCAAAGCCTGGCTTTTTCTTTTTTCTTTTTTTAAATTGAGATGGAGTCTCACTCTTGTCACCCAGGCTAGAGTGCAGTGGCAAGATCTCAGCTCACTGCAACCTCTGCCTCCTGGGTTCAAGCGATTCTCCTGCCTCAGTCTCACAAGTAGCTGGGACTACAGGCATGTGCCACCACGCCCAGCTAATTTTTTTTGTATTTTTAGTAGAGATGGGCTTTTACCATGTTAGTCAGGATGGTCTCGATCTCCGGACCTCGTGATCCACCCACCTCGGCCTCCCAAAGTGCTGGGATTACAGGCATAAGCCACCATGTCCAGCTGAGCCTAGGGTTTTTATGGGCACAGGATGGGGTGGTGAGGCAGGCCATGGGTGGTTTTGGAAATGGCAACATTTGAGTGGGAAAACAGGGATGTAAGTTCTCACTTTGGACAGTGGTATTAAGCTTTTTGGCTTCAAGGGGCTTTTGCCAAGGACCTACCCTCTCCTGCCCAGAATTTCTCTTTCTCCTGTCCCTATCATATTCACACTAAGCCTCCAGTAATGCATCAAAATTACCACTGAAGAGTTTCTACCAGCTTATGGTTTTTGTGGTCTCTGCTCTAGGTAAGCAGGTCTCAGTTGTATATCACTGGAAGTGCCTATCTCTCTAAATTTTAGGGTAACAATTTGCCCTGTGATCTCAGTTCTGTGATGGCTTTAAAGAAAAGCTTTTTCATTTCTTTTTTTTTTTTTTTTTGCTCTGTCGCCCAGGCTGGAGTGCAGTGGCCGGATCTCGGCTCCCTGCAAGCTCCGCCTCCCGGGTTTATACCATTCTCCTGCCTCAGCCTCCTGAGTAGCTGGGACTACAGGTGCCCAACACCATGCCCAGCTAGTTTTTTTGTATTTTTTTTAGTAGAGACAGGGTTTCACCATGTTAGCCAGGATGGTCTCGATCTCCTGACCTCGTGACCTGCCCATCTCGGCCTCCCAAAGTGCTGGGATTACAGGCTTGAGCCACCGCGCCCGGCCAAGCTTTTTCATTTCTTCTGGCTCTACTTGTCATAAGAACAGAAGTGACAACTTCCAATCTATTTACACATTGGAACTCAAGCAAGAAGTTTGACAGTAGCTTTCTAAGTGTTCTTGTCTACTAATTCTATCATCTGTGTTATTTATGAGTCTTCTGTAGTGATTGATTTTATCCTCATTATGGGTCACATTTTTGTCCTTTGTATTCTTGGTAATTTTTCACTGGATATCACACATTTTGAATTTTGGTATGTGAATATTTGTATTTAAATATTCTCCAGTGAAACAACCATAACTGGTTTAAATTATCTTAAAAATAACATCCTTTTAAAGTTTCTGAAAATCATCTTAAAGGATAAGAAAGTGAAGAAAAATTTCTTCATAAAATTCTCAGTAAGAATAGTGAGAGTTGGAGACTTGGG
>NW_016803603.1:0-3622 GCF_001698545.2 Rhinopithecus bieti
ATCAGCAGGAGCCCCGTTACAAGGGGGCTGCGGAATCCCAGGTGAGAAGCCAGTGTATATTGCACCAGGGTGCTAGCAGTGCAGGGGATAAGAAGTGGCCCCATCCAAAATTATTTGAAGGTACAGTGGCAACAGCAGTTGCTGATGTAAGAATATGGAATACAGACTGGGCGCAGTGGCTCAAGCCTGTAATCCCAGCACTTTGGGAGGCCGAGACGGGTGGATCACAAGGTCAGGAGATCGAGACCATCCTGGCTAATATGGTGAAACCCCGTCTCTACTAAAAAATACAAAAAACTAGCCGGGCAAGGTGGCAGGCGCCTGTAGTGCCAGCTACTCGGGAGGCTGAGGCAGGAGAATGGCGTGAACCCGGGAGGCGGAGCTTGCAGTGAGCTGAGATTGCGCCACTGCACTCCAGCCTGGGCGACAGAGCGAGACTCCGTCTCAAAAAGAAAAAAAAAAGAATATGGAATATGAGACTATCTGAAGAATATTTTTGTTTTTTGCCCTGAACAGTTGCAGAGACACTAGCGCCATTTTCTGAAATGACAACGCCTGTATGTGCACGTGGTACCTGCAAGCTGGGGAGATGTACAATGAAGAGTTTGGTTTTGGACACTAGGGGTGAGATATCTGTCAGAGATTCTAGTGGACACATCAGGACATGTGTTCCGGAGTCTGGAGTTCAGCTGGGTGGTTGGAGCTGAAGATATAAATGCAGGAATCATTCCAAAATTGACAGCATTTAGCACTATAGATTTGGAGAAGATTACATTGAGACTGAGTATTCTAAGAGAAGATTAAAATTTCAGTAATATAGGGTGATTGCCTGAGTGAATTACATGAAATTTGAATAATATTGGGTGACTGCCTGAATGAATTACATGGACTTTGGGGTTAAAAATGTGATATTCAAAGGCATTGTAGAGCCTGGAGAAATATTGACAGGTTGTTTCTGAAAGCAGCTTAGGCTAAGACAGCTTTAAGCGGCTGTTATTTTTTTTCTAGTTGTCTGCTCGTGCCTGTGGGATGAACTGTATACATTAACTAATCTTTCAAGGCTTTCATCGCCACACTACTCTGCACAGTCCCTAGCAAAGTCTCTCCTTGGGAAACCAATGGTAGGACTCTAATTCCTAGAATCCTTTGCAAATTAACCCTTCCGGGTGAGGCTAAGTTAGATCCTGGAAATAGACTTACTGGAAGGCAGAGAAGAGGCTATTTTTCCGGTTTTTCCAGTCTGTCTCTTTGTGTAACAGCTTCCTTTTGTCTTTAAGCAAGGATACAGCAGGGAGGTAAGTGTCCTGTCCCTGAATGGATTAGAACACTGTTTTGCTGTTATGCAAACTGGGTGGAGGTGGTCAGGGAGGGACAGCTAGACAGCTGGGAGCTACTCCCTAGTGCCCCATGACTTCCTGCCAGCTCAAGCTCCACTCTGGATCTGAGCTCCTCCCTAGGCCTCTGAGGGAAGTTGCCAGAGCAGCATGTCAACCTACTCATGAAGAATTTAAAAGACCTCAGGGGTTAACTCCTGCAAGTTTCCTGAGGCTCAGAGGCTCAGAAAAGTGAGCTGACCTGGCAGCATGCAGTTCCTAGGAAGAGAGCCTTGGGAGGGATGTGGTGAAGAACTGCGGTAGATCCCAGCTCTGCCGTGTGCTGACTCTGAGATACTGAACAAGTGGCATAACTTTTCTGTGCCTCTGTTTCCACATTTTCTAAAGAGGGATAAGCATAACAGTTATTATATAACAATAGCACCTACCTCACAGGATTGTCTGAGGAATAAAAAGGGTAAGGGCGTTGAAGTTCTTAGCTCTGTTGTTGGCACACACGTGGCAGCCATGCAGTGTGTCATTTTCAATGGCTTCTGAGGTCTTTCCAGTTCGAGTCCAGTGTTCATATGCCCACCACCTGCTCATGGCTGCCTAGGCAGAGGGCTGAGCTGGTTCCTGTCTTAGTCTTGTGTAGATCTAACCCCCAAGGGCAGGACTCATTGGAGATGTATAATGTATAATGGTGGTGAGCCGTCTGTGGCAGGTGTGAGTGCTAATATTCTATACTGTGTAAATAACAGTTTCCTTTGTCACTTCATTATGTGACCATCAGTAGCAGAACGAAGAGATGTGAGTAAAAGCCTAGCATGGATTCTAAGATTTTGACTTGGGATTGGAGGAGCTCATGTAGTTCACATAACTTTAGCACATCTTTATTATGAATAAAATGCCATAGTTCTTGGTTACATTGAGAATGATGCTGGCCGGGTGTGGTGGCTCACACCTGTAATCCCAGCACTTTGGGAGGCCGAGGTGGATGGATCATGAGGTCAAGAGATTGAGACCATCCTGGCCAACATGGTAAAACACTGTCTCTACTAAAAATACAAAAAATTAGCTGGGTGTGGTGGTGCGCACCTGTAGTCCCAGCTACCTGGGAGGCTGAGGCAGGAGAATCACTTGAACGCAGGAGAATCACTTGAACCCAAGAGGCAGAAGTTGCAGTGAGCCAAGATCGCACCACTGCACTCCAGCCTGGTGACAGAGTGAGACTGTGTCCAAAAAAAAAAAAAAAGAATGATGCAACAGAAAAAGAATGCCTCATCTCTGGTTTGGTTTATTTGGTATTTGCGTTAATACTCTGACTCTCTAAAAACCTTAGGAAATAAATCATTCAGGATATTGGAGCTTTTTGGATAGATAAAGGTCTAAGAATTTAATTTCAAAGTTTTATTTGAAACCTTCTTTATGGAAAACTTTCCTGGATGGATTAATAATTTTATTTCAAGTTCTTCTTAAATTTCTTCTTAAACAGATGCCATTACAAGTGAATTCAACGTTTTCTTGCACAATTAAATAATTCTTTATAATTTTACATGATTGTTCTATTGATACACAGTGCTATATATTTTTAAATAGGCTTATGTTTATCTTTTTGAACTCCTACATCTGTTCTGCATTTTTTCCTATTTCTTTCATCGTAATCAGGCTTATAGACTTAACCTGCCTCGAGGAGAACATATGAACACCTCCTTAAAGCTGTTACTGAAAATCTGACGTGAGAAGATTAATACACATCTTAAAATTACTGTTAAGGCCATTTTTAGGCCTCTGTAGGCCGACCTGGCACATGCATTTGCCAGCTTGCCCTTCTATGCTTTTCCAGTCACCTGCACCAAATTCCACATGAAACACCTGGAGATGTTATAAAGCATTTCCTGTAATTTTTTCCTGTAATCATTGAAAAACACCAGTAACAGATGTTTTCCCCCTTGTGCAGAGGAGGAAGCAAGTTCAGGGAGCTGAGGTGACTTGCCTGAGATCTGACAGCAACTAGAAATCTGAGCTCTCTGGACCATGTCCACGCTGGAAGGCTTTCAGGAAAAGCCTGTGCCAGGCATTTTCATTGACTGACCTAAGCTGTGAGAAAGTACCTGGAAGAATGGTTGGTTGGCTTTGTCGTTTATTCTTGTTTTTATTTATTTCCAATATTTATTTCCAAAACATGTAGTGATAATCTGGCTGCTTTACACCAGAGAGTTGTTTTTTCCTTTCTTTTCTTTTCTTTTCCTTTTTTCTTTCTCTTTTCTCTTTCTTTTTCTTTTCCTTTTCTTTTCTTTTTTTTTTTT
>NW_016803603.1:4307-73695 GCF_001698545.2 Rhinopithecus bieti
TCAGCCAGGATGGTCTCGATCTCCTGACCTCGTGATCCGCCCGTCTCGGCCTCCCAAAGTGCTGGGATTACAGGCTTGAGCCACCGCGCCCGGCCGTGCGTGTGTGTTTTATAAAGAAGTTGGCAAAGTTTTATGTTGTTTAAGTCATCAGTCTTTTTTCTTTTGTGGATATTTGACATTCTTATCTTCCCTATATCAAGATTATAAAGATATTTTAATTGACAATGTGTTTGTTTGTTTGTTTTTGAGATGGAGTCTTGCTCTGCCACCCAGGCTGGAGTGCAGTGGCACAATCTTGGCTCACTACAAGCTCCGCCTCCCAGGTTCATGCCATTCTTCTGCCTCAGCCTCCCCAGTAGCTGGGACTACAGGTGCCCACCACCACGCCCAGCTAATTTTTTTTTTTTTTTTTTGTATTTTTAGTAGAGACAGGGTTTCACCCTGTTAACCAGGATGGTCTCAATCTCCTGACCTCGTGATCTGCCCATCTCGGCCTCCCAAAGTGCTGGGATTACAGGCGTGAGCCATTGTGCCCAGCAAGTTATTTTTACATTTAAACTTTTGTTATTATTAGTGTCTTTTGGTGCAAGGAGTAAGTTAGGAATCAAGTTTTGCTTTTGTCTGCCAAATGCTTGGTTTCCTTATACTAGTGATCAAAATATCCAAAATTTCTCCATTGTTTAAAATACTAAACTCTCACATACATAGTTATATTTCTTTTTGTCTCATTGTAACTAATATGTCTATTTATTCTGCTTATTCCTCACTGTTTAACTTTTGTACTATAGCTACCATTTTAAAATACATTAAGGAAAATCTCACTACTCTTCTTTTAAATTATTTTCCTGGCCAAGATGTTAGATTGGTGTCCACCTCAACTTAAGGCAGATAATTCTACATTTTGAATAATTTATTTCCTGTTATTAGCAGGAGGGATAAAAAAGAAAATTGCTTTGGGAAGTAGATAATTTGGCTTTTATTTAGTATTGAAGGCAGCTTTCTGCTGAGAACTCATTCATCAGTGCTTAGTGTCCCCAGGAGTAAGTACTGGGCTTAAATGCTTAGCATCTCAGTCAGAAGGATCTTAGAGATCATCTAATCCAGGCTTGTTATTTTCCAGATGAGGAAGTTAAGCTCCAGGAATAAGAAGGAACTTGCCCAAAAATTCATAGGCAAGTAGTGTCACTAGAGCCACACTAAAACAAAATAAAAATGTGAAAAAAGAAAATATTGGGTTTTAAAAAATAAACATTTCAAAATAAGATTCACAGTGATTTTGTGGTTTCCAAACAAAACTTTTTTAATTCGTCTATTCCAAATGTATTTTTATAAAGTACCTTCTAGGCACTCTCCTAAGCACTGAAGGTATCAAAACTCCTCGCCTCTTCTCAGAAGAATTAATTACATTGCTCTACAATGCTCTCTTATTCCTCTGCTCATTCAGTGGTTAAAACCTGGGTCCGATTATGTTTAAATACTTTGTTTCAAGGTCTGTCCCCCGCAGACATATTTTAAGCAGGAGTTGTTCCTTATTGTTAAATTTTTTTTCTAGAACTTTATACTCTTTCCTTTTCACTTACTTCTCCACTCAGAGATCTGACATTCTCCATTTATTTACCATCTTAATCCTAATGAAGTTCCACAATTTCGTGGAAAGTTCCTTTCCCATTCTTGTCATCTTTTCCATGTCCTCTGGCTCTCACAGTCTCAGCCTTCCCACTTGCAGCATGTAAAGCTGGCCCAGCCGTTGTGGAAGGTTTTGCACACAGGTAGTGCTTTGGTTGTTTGACACCTTCCCATCGCTTGTGTAGTCTCTTGTCCAGAGACAGAGCTTTGGTTGTTTGACACCCTTTACATTGCTGGTACATCTGAGTGCCTGCTTAGCTCTTTGTGGTAAAGTAGCTTTCTCTTGACCTTCCTGAGAAGCAGTGACTATGCTAAGCACTCCAGCATGTTAGTAGGCTCCGTTTCCTAAAACGTTTGCTTAGTAGCCAAGTCCACTGCGGGAAAAAAACACATTTACAAATGCTAATGGGGTACCTAATGCTTGTGCTTGGGCCACTGCCAGGCACATGAGGCTAGTCTGGAGGTTGCTGACTCAACAGTGTTTCTGGTTCACTAGCACCAGTGTGGTCAGAACATGGTCAGGCTATTAGCGGCACATTCAGAAACAATCATTCAAGAATGAGGAAGAGGTTGAACAAGCCCCCCTGCTGTCCACAGGTGGGAAAGGAGGTAACTTTGGCACTTTGCAGACTGGGGAGGATTTGGTACTGGGCTGTACGTTCTAGACCAGCTATTTTTAATACTATGTTCTTAGGCAGGAGTGTAGTTGAACCAAGTAGAACACTTCATTCTCACGCTCATCTCACTGCCTCTTCCCTGTGGCATGTGCACAACTCTTAGAAGCTTGTAGGTCCACAGATTCCAGATCTGAGAAGTGACTTTGGGAGATCATCTAACCCCATCAGAGATGAGGCTATTTTGTCATTCACAGATGAGGGACCTGAGAAACAGAGAGGTGATATGACCTGTAAATCAGAAGCAGAGTCAGAGCCAGGACCTAGGTACCCCCAATCTTCATGCGTTTTGTATATTTGCTGCATAATGTTCTCAAGTTCCCTGAAGCTTTTCCTATGGAAGAATCTAGGCTATAGGAAGTGGTACTGTACGTTGGTTTTGAGCATAGGTGTAACATGAGCTTGAGTTGAATTTCTGCTTGACCTCATTAGAGACGAGGTCTTGTTTCTTCAACTCTAGAACAATCATTCTTAGGACATCTAAAGACTGTCTTGAGGATGAGCATGTGAAACACTTAGTACGATCCTTTGCTCATTGTCAGGGCTCATCAGCACCAGGAGGCAAGCCCTGACGATGAGCAAAAAATCACACTCGTTTCCACGCTCACAGCTACATTACAGAAGACCAAAAGCCCCATATCGACATATGTAGGGTGAAATATTTCACTTTCATTGACTTACAATGACATAGACTTTCTTGTGTTCTCATTTCAAGGAGGACATGGGCAAACGGGAAATGACCCTGAAGGGAACCAAGAGGCTGCTGAGGGATGGAGCAAACTTTGTCTGAGGAGCAGCTGTGAGTTCTGGGGCTCTTCAGAACAAAGAAGGGAATGTTCAGGACAGCATGACTGGTGTCTTCAGAGACATAAAGGGTTAGCACAGAGAAGAGAGATGAAACTGCATTTCTATGGTTTTGTAAAAGGTGTTTTATACTTTTAGGTGACAGTTATTCTTTGTCTGGTTCGAACTGAGGAGCTCAATGCTGAGAACACAAAGAGTAAACAAACCCAGCCTGGGGTTAACAACTCATAGTCTCAACAAATAATAGGTTAACAAATATGGAGGATCCAACAGGCTCATGGTGACAAGGTGACAATGTTCTTTTTCTAGTGAGAGAAGGTTGATTCAGTAAGACCTGATGTGTCCAGGAGAGTGCTGATGAGCTCAGGCTTCTGTGGGCCCGAGAGTTGGGGGAAGGACAGAACAGCTGGCATTTTGTTTTCTCACCAAAGATTAAGAGAATAGCAGTGCTCTAACCCAAGCTTGTCTGTGCAGTGACCTTCTTTTCTCCAGTGTACCCTGATGGGAAGCACTCAGGGGCCTTGACTGCAACAAGGTGCAGAAGAATTTTGCAAGAGATTCACATAAAATATAACTCTCTGTTTTTCTCTGTTCTCCTCCTCTTTCTCTTCTTTCCTCTCCTTCTTTTCTCTCCCTTTTCCCCTACTTCTCTTCTATTTTCTTTCCTTAAAATGTCAACCATCATTATGTTGAACTTAATTTTCTCACTTTCCCCAGTGATTTCCCTCGGGGTTTACAAAAAGTAGTGGCCCTAAATATTCCTAGATCCAAAGCAGATTTTCTCTGGCTCTAACTTGTTAAGTGGAAATCATGGTTTGAAGTAAATCACCCCAATTTTGACCCCTACATGGGGTAGGCTCAGTGCAAGGACAACAGAGGCACTGTTTTTTCTTGTGTGTGGGCTGTCATTAAAATTCTCTCAATTCCTTCATCAGAGACAGATTTGTTTCTGATCCCCAAGGACCTTTGGGCTTTAACTACAACTTGTGCTTAATGCATGAGTTGAAACTCTTAATCAAGTTCTGGAAGAAAAATCAAAGGCTTTTACAGAAGAAATCACGTGTATTGAAAAACAACCGAAGCATCTGTTTTTTTAAAAAACTAAATATCTTGTTTGGTTTTTGAATATTAAGGAAGTTGGTATTTGACATGAGAAGGGAAGAATTAGAGAGACAAGAAAGAAGAGGTGGAATAAATTGAAGAGAAGGAGGCAATTTTTGCACTGTGGTAACTGAGAGAGAATTCTGCAAATATAAGGGCCATCTACCAGGTTTACTGGGTAATGCTATTTTGACATTTCTCATGTGCCCATGGTTTCTTCATTTGTAAAGTGAGTAGTTTGTGTTAGATGATCCCTGAAGGCTTTAGTAATTGTTAATCAATGCACTTAGATGAGGAGTCAAAATGCTAATTACTTACAAATGTATGATTTTGTGACTGAAAAACTGTTGAGGAGTAATTACGAAAAAATCAAAACCAGTAAGAGTTCAACCTGTGGGCTAGTGATACATTCAGTATACAAAATCAATAGCTTTCTCTATGCAAACAGTATCCAATTATAAAATACAATGAAAGAAGAATGTGACTCATAAAATAATGATTTAAATTAGTTATTTTATAATTAAGTTACAAAATGTTTTAGATTTATATGAAGAAACTTCTTGAATACCAAAAGATACATGAAAATGAGACAAAATATTTGAAGTAAAATTCTGTTCTTAGGAAGGCTCAATAGTCCACATATCTTTTTTTCCCTTAAAACCTGTAGTTTCAATTTCATGTCAGTTAAAGAAAGAATGAAGTTATTTTAACTTGATAAAGTAATTCAAAAGTTAGTAATTCTGATAAAGACTGGTAGAAACTACATTCATTAAAAGCACATGGTACTGGCACAGGGAGAGACAGGAAAGTAGAGGAGAATGGAATCCATTGGATGAGCTAGGAATGCCTGGGCATTTGATACGTGGCAAGGTTGGCATTTGCCCTGCATTGAGTGTGCAGAATGTGCTGTGTGTTCTCTGTAGGATGTTCGGCTGTCCTCCAGAATCAAGATGGGCCTAGCATTTTAAATTCCTTAGAATCCTGCATAACTTTGTTTCTTTACTGTATAGGCTCAGATTTCTAAGAGAACGGCGACATGAACCCAGACATGTGCCTTTTGTGTGAGATAGCATATGGCGAGCGACGACATTTCTGCAGGCTCAGGAAATTTATACTTCTGGATGCAGCAAGAAACAGTTTCTATGTCATTGCTGGGAAGACAAGTCTGGCATGACTTTTCAGAACAGCCTTTATCCTAAGGCTGAAAAACCAACAGGAACAGAGAAATAATTAGGTAAACACACAAAACAAATGTCTTTTAGGGAAATCAAACATGAACTACATAAAAAGTGATCACTGTGCATATTTTGGCTGCTAGATGAGCAAACACAAAGTAAAAAGTAAGCCAGAAACAATTCTTGCAATATCTATGATAAAGGACGTTAAATATGCACAGAGTTTTAGAAATCAGTAAGTACAGATGAGTGACCCAGCAGAAAATAGCTAAAAGAAATAAAATAACTAATGAACATTCAAAAAAAGCTTATTCTCAGAAATAATTTTTACAAGGTATGGTGAGACAAGTGGGAATATTATATTCACTAATATGATTGACAAAGATTAAAACAATTAATAATAATTAATATTGGTAAGAATATTGATAGTTAAAAGATACTTCCATACATTTCAGGAAGAGGAAAAAAGTGGGTGAACAGTTTCTAAAGTGGGCAATTGGCCAGGTGAGGTGGCTCATGCCTTTAATCTCAGCATTTTGGGAGGCTGAGGTGGGTGGATCACGAGGTCAGGAGTTTGAGATAAGCCTGGCCAATATAGTGAAACTCCATTTCTACTAAAAATACAAAAAATAGCTGGATGTGGTGGCATGTGCCTGTAGTCCCAGCTACTCGGGAGGCTGAGGCAGGAGAATCGCTTGAACCTGGGAGGCAGAGGTTGCAGTGAGCTGAGATCACGCCACTGCACTCCAGCCTTGGGCGAAAGAGTGAGACTCCATCTCAAAAATAAATAAATGAATGAGTAAAAATCAAACTTGAAATATGCATAGCTTTTGACATTGCATTTCTAGGAATTTTACAAAGTAGTAGGCATATACATTTTTAAAGATATATGTAGAGTCATATAAATATATGAGGCAAATATAGATGAACAAATATTAAATAACCTCTGAGCTAATATTTAAATATGAAAAACATGCAATGGAGCTGGCTATGAAGTATGATCCTGTATTTGAAATTTGAGACAGATATTTACACGATTTATTTGCAAAGGGAATTAATTAAAATGCTTTGAATGATAAATGGTGGTTATAGTTGAAGGGAGATGCTACAGGGATTTTCTACCTTCATTTTTTTTTTTTTTTTTTTTTACATTTCTCTATTATTTGGAATTTTGTAATATGTAAGTATTATTTTTTAAAATTGGAAGAATAATAGATTTAGGTGCAAGCAAATTACAACATTCAAATTCTAGGACTGACTTGAGTTTATTTTTCCACTAACTTTTAACCAACTCTTTCTTCCTTTAATGAAGATTCTCTAGGGAGGTTGTAATGAACCAACTGCCATATTGGATCATCCTTTTAAGAAGTCTGAAACATCTAGTCAAGTTGCCTCAAAATCTTTTCCAATTACCTTCCTCACCTGTGAAGGACCCTCCTTATTCTATTGTTTTGACAGCTTGACTCTCAGCCCCCGCACTTGCCTACAGGCCTCTACGTCACCTTGATACCATTCTCCTACGAGGTGGTTAGAGGACAGCGTCATACCCACGTGTTGAGGAAAACCAGGGCAAGTGTCAGCTGGGAGTTAGTGAGCAGGAGAGGTGGAGCCTGCTGTGATGGAGGAGCAGGATCTTGGAGTAGTGAGATGTTGATCTCTGTATAATCTTCACATCACTGCAAGTGCCTCTGACAGAACATTAGCCGTCTAAGTTTGTCTTCTTGTTTCTTCCCATCAGGTCTTCAAGAACCTCAGCTCTTTAACAATGAGACTCCACATTTTCCTCACTGCTCTTTTTGCCATCTTCCAGGTACTACCCGGTAAATACCAACACCATGGCCCTTTCTTATTATCATTATCACTCCAATGCACTCCAGCCTGGGCAACAGAGTGAGACTCCATCTCGAAAGAAATATTATTTAGTTTATATCTAAATATATGATATTATATATATTATAATAATATCATTATTTAGTTTTTTCCTCTCCCAAAATCAACAGTTGGAAGGTTAAGGATTAGGGGACTACTCAGAGGTCATCACTACACTCCAAAATAACTTACTAAAAAGGTGAAAGAAATTCTTCTGTAACTGGCTGCTGTGTCTTCATGATGTCAAAAGTCCTGTTAGGTCACTATCTTCGACTCTTCTGCTTTCCCCCAATGAATTGGATGATGTGAGGACCAAATCTATTGACTCACATGATCAGTATAAACTGGGGTGGAGACAAAGATTTTTGTATTTGCCCTGACCAGAGACCCAGTGCCACTCATCACAGTGGTGACTTGAGTTTGCCTGGACAGGGCTTCTATCTTAAGAGACTGTGAGAGTTGGATCAGGTCATGTGGGGTAGGGGAGCAGGGGTGCCTGGAGAGATGGACCAGGTGATAGGTATTGTTTGTACTGCACCCCTGACACATGGACCAACACCTGTTTATTCCCAAGGGAGGAAAGATGATTTGGTCAGTAGTTACATCAACAACAATGGGATCTTATGGGAGATTGAAAAGGTGAAGGGAGGAGAGGCTGAGGGCTTGGAATCAAACCCACTTCATGTTGGTGTTTAGTTGGGAAAGGTGGAGATTTCATCCACATGGTGAGCTCTCTTGCTTTCCTCCTCAGACTTTTGGCTTCATACAAACATCTTTCCATTTTTCAGGCATCACTAGGGCACTCCATTTTGAAAGACCCTGCTACCTTAGAGGTGGGATCTGTCTGAAGCGAGGAACACCGAATTGTGAGCCTTTCAGAGGACCCTGCAGAGCTTTCACCGTTTGCTGTAAAATAAGGAGAAGCTGATGGAGAAGCCTGGCAAGGAACATAGGCACAGGATCTGAAGGGTGGCTCCTTTAGTCCAGATGAGAGCAAACATTACTCAAGTCCACATAACTGATTATTGTCATTAGGACTGATTAAAGAAAGAGATGTTTCCCATGAAGGGATAGGCATTGGGTAGGAGAAAATTATAATTAAACTTGTATTATGTTTTAAAGTTTGCAAAGCATTTTATTAACATAACATATTTAATCCTTAAACCCGTTTTGATTTATGAACTCCGTTTTGCAGATGTGGAAACCAAAACTCAGCTAGGTTAAATAACTTGCCCACGATCACACAGTCTAAGACTTTTCTTTTCAGTGGTTTGGCAACACTTTATCTGCATGGAAGGGAGAGTGGATATGAAAAAATTTACTACAGTTTGGGGAGGAGATGTGAGGACAGAGCTGGGCTTGGGACCCCCTGCAGTGGGTATTGTGCTGAGTAGGAGGAAGCTACTGAGGGTACACAGTGCTGGGAACATTGCTGTGTTGGGATGTACAGGTGAAAGGCACACCTCTCCAGAGAGACCACTCAGAGTAGCCAGACCCACATTCAGATGTAGGCAGAAGTCTGTTGAGAGGTAGGAATTCCACTTGCAGGTCAGAGGCTTCTGCTGCGAGGCTGGGGTCCTGGGGCAGTTGTGATTATTGTGTGTCTTCCTTGGCCACTTTTCTTGTCCAGATCTTGGCATCAGCTGTGGTGTCCTGAGCAAGTCTTCCCTCCACTATGAGCATCTGTTTCCTGCTCTGGTGAGGGAGTTAGCTTAGAGATGACCATTGCTTTCTGTAATTTACAATGCAAGTTTGGGGTGGGAGGATGGAGATAGAAAATACTGCAAGGTGCCTGGGAAAGTAGAGGACAAAAAGAAAGATGAGATACACTAACATGCAGCAAAAACCTAAACAATCATATGGAAAAGAAGAGTTTGGCTGACATTGTGATGACTAACAAACAGAACCATTGGTCAGGTCTCAATCAATGAGCAACTACAGAAAGTTCAGCACAGGTTTGCAAATGAACAATGAGTAAGGATATCCAAGTAAAGATACAAACATTAACTTCTCCAATTGTTTTTTCATTGGCACTGGCTTCCTATACAGTCTGTCTACAGGGATTATTACAGGATTTTGAATATTTTTGGTGCCTATGAACTTGGTTCACAGCATGCTGTCAGAATGGTTTATCCGTCTATCAGGAAAATGATCTACTATTACCACAAGAGTTTAGGAATCAGTTAGTAATTTAGAAATAACTCAGTCTCTTATATTTCTTCACTATGAAATGAAAACCTTCTTTGTTCTTCCATATATTTTTCTCAGTATTCACAGATTCACCATCATCTCTCTCCATACTTTTTGAAAAATCCCAGCTCTAGCCCTCTGTTTCTATTTCCTTTTCTTGCTTCCTTTTTCTTCTTGATTCAAGCACATAGGATTGGTCCAGTGGTAGTAGAACAAACCTCAGGGAGGAGGGGAGGGAAAGGAAACAATCCTAGTGGGAAAAAACCTAGTGGTAACACTTGGTAGTGGATGAAGAAAGAGGAGAGCCTGGGAACACCAAATATAAATGTTATATGTGCGTATTGTCAAATTTGTGATAATGTTGTTCACGGTCAATCAGTAGAGTGAGGTAGAATTCTGATTTGCCTCCCCATATTGCCTGACTACTCAGAGAAAATTAATGATTATGTTAACTTCCATTCATTGATTTTTGTCCACAAACATTTACCTAGCAGTGAACAAAGCAATAAAAAATTCCTACCTTCATGGTATTTATATTATAATACGAGATAGAAAACAAACACTAGAAACAAGTGATATATTTAATACAGTATTTTATGTGCAAAATTTGAGAAAACATTTCAAAGAAAAGGATGTAAAGTACGGAGGAGTATATGACAAGATGTCCAGGTGGGACCTCATAGAGCAACACATGATTGATAAAGATCAGTTTTCAATACTCAACTCTGTTTTGTGTGGGTTTTACTTAGGTGATTGTTCTGAATCTGAGGCTATGTTCATTCTTGGGCATCCCCGGGGATTACTGGGTCTCCTAAAGTATATAGCCAGATTTTGGAGTATATTGATCTGAGGTTCTGCCCCATGCCTGTTGACCCTATCGGCTTTCATTAAGTAACCCTGTTTTTCCTATCTTTTTATTTAGGTATTTCACAGTGTTTATTTGTTAATTGACAAGTGAAAAATTGTATTTATGGTGTACAACATAGTACTCTCTAAATGGAATAGTCAGTCAATCTCAGGGACTACCTTTCGGGAAAACCAGTGGCTCACATATATAACCTCAGCATTTTAGGAAGCCAAGGCAGGTGAATTGCTTGAACCAAGGGTTCGAGCCCAGCCTGGGCAATATAGCAAGTATCTATCTCTACAAAAACTTCTAAAAATTTAAAAATTAGCCGGGCCTTGTGGAATGCACCTGTCATCCCAGCTATTCGAGAGTCTGAGGTGGGAGACCTACTGGACTGCATTCGCAGGAGGTTAAGGCATTCTTAGTCACAGGATGAAGTAGAATAATGGCACAAGATAAGGTCATAAAGACTTTGCTGATAAAGCAGGTTGCAGTAAAGAAGCTGGCTAAAACCCACCAAAACCAAGATGGCCATGAGAGTGATCTCTGGTCATCTTCACTGCTACACTCCCACCAGCACCATGACAGTTTACAAATGCCGTGGTAACCTCAGGAAGTTACCCTATGTGGCCTACAAAGGGGCAGCGTAAATAAACTACCTCTTGTTGAGCATATAATCAAGAAATAACCATAACAACTAGCCCTGAGGGCTGCTCTGTCTATGCAGTAGCCATTCCTTTATTTCTTTATTTTCCTAATAAACTTGCTTTCACTTTACTCTGTGGACTCACCCTGAATTCTTTCTTGTGCGAAATCCAAGAATCCTCTCTTGAGGTATGGATCCAGACCCGTTTCCGGTAACATATTAATTCAGAAGCAAATAGGCTTCCCTATTATTTCAAGCTGGCTTCTTTCCCAAAACTTTGTAAGTAACTAGAATTCCCATACATTTCTGGAATGCATGCATGAACTCACTGTGCAACCCTTGCTGACATCAGAGCACCAAAATGTCTACAAATATATTTATCATGACCTACGTGGCTAATGTGGTCCAAATTACCCTTAAGCTTCTACCTTAAGTTCCATAAATACCCCTAAGGAAAATCCACTGCAGCACGCTCAGTCCTTTCTTGCTGAAGCGCTCTGCTGCACTCTGCTGCAGCGTTCTTTCTACCTAATACAACTTTCATTTTCAAACCTAGTCTGATGATGTTAACCTTGATCCTCTGGCTAAGGTAGTGTTTCTCCTCCAGGGAAGTTCCTTGCTCCACGCTGTACTCTTTGGAAGCAAGTCCCTAAGCTTAGGCCATGCTTAAGGTGTGGGGAATTAGACTCCACTTCCTCGAAGTGGTGTATCTACCTAAGTTACTTGCAATGTTTCTGTATGGGAAATTTGTCTCTTCTCCTCATTTATTTATTGAATAACTTATTTATATTGATATAAACATGGATATTATTTTATACTTCAGGTAATAATCCAAGACTATGACACTTTTCTTGCTGTTGTTCAAATAGTCCAGCTTTGGCCATCAGGAGCTCTTTCTGTTGACCTTTGTGTTACTTTGACCTACTACCCCCAACATTTTATTTTGAGCACTTTGCTAGTTTTGGAATCCTAGAAAAAATGCTTTCACAAAATAGCTAATCTCTTGGTTAATGTGGTGTGTGCTAGGATTTTTCTGTACATAGCTATTGTTTCTCTTGGAAAGTACTAAATAACTTGGGGGAGATACTTTGCAATTATGTGAATATCCTATTTCTGCTTAAATTTTCAGATTCTACATTCTCCTGCCTCTGGTTCAATGGCCTAAAGGTTAAGCATGTTATCAGAAAGAGGGTCCATATGGGTGGTGATGCCTTTATTAAGCAGAAGTCAGGGGCTGTGGTTCTCTTGGGCTACCCTGAGGTTGCAGCTACAGCCTACAGCAGTGTTTGTACCGACTTTTGCACTGTGCAGGCAGGATAGAGCAGCCATGGGTTTTTTGGTGCCTGCAGACACCACCCATGTGTTCACATTCATGGAATCTATCCTTTCTCTCATATCCTATAAGGGAAGAAGGGGGAAAAAACAAAAAAGTGAAATTATGTTTTAAAAAAGTTACTAGAATTCATCTTGTTTAGCACACTATAGTCCACAGGGCAAAACTGACTCTGCTTCTGTTGGTATGACGTGTGAACTTAGGATAGTTTTACATCTTTAAATTATTTTAAAATTCAAAACCAAATTTTGGTGATACATGAACATTATATGAAACTCAAATTTCAGTGTCCATAAGTAAAGTTCTAGAGGACGACAGCCATGCTCATTTATTTACACATTATCTATGGCTGCTTTCATTGTACATAGGCAGAGATGAGTTGTTATGACAGAGATCACATGGTCCATAAAGCCCAAAGAATTCATTACCTAGTCCTTTACAGGAAAAGCTCCCTGACTGCTGTAGTAGTCTCTTCTGACTGTGCCACAATGCTAGAAATATAAAATTCACTTCCCTCCACATGCTCTCCATAAAAGCTTTCTAAAGTGCCTTCCTTGACAGGGCAAAACTTTACAAATATTGAGTGCAAATTAGTCAATAAGTATTTAATGACTAGATAACTAGAGTGATGTCCCGAGTATTCTGATTCCTGAATGCGGTGCCTTCCATATTCTGTGAAGTGTGAGTTCTTTCATAGTTTGTGATCCTTTCACTGCCAAAGCCAAGACATGGAGTAGGCACCTGCCTTCCTGTGCTCAGTGAGCTAGCTTGGAAAGAGAATGACATAACCTCCAGGAGGTTGACCTTAGTCCTACAGAGAGCAGGTCTAGAGAGCCAGAGAGAAAATGACCAACAACCATAAGAAAACAGTGAGTATGAAGTGTTTCCGTTAGAGTTTACGTCTCTTAAAGGCATGGCATTGTGATGGAAAGCATACTCAACTAGGATTAGGAATCCTGGTTTCTAATTCCTGATCCATCCACCACAACTATAATCATTGGCAACCAGGTTTTGCTATGTGAGTCACAGATGCTCCTAATCTCTCATAAGAAGAGAAGGATACATGTATATGTTCATATCTGAATCTACATTCATATCTATAGCTATGTATCTGTCTATCATCTATGTAATCTGTCCTCTATCATCTATATTCTATTAACCATCTGTCTATCTATCTATCTATCTATCTATCTATCTATCTATCTATCTAATCATCTATGTCATCTATCATCAATCATCTATCTATCACAATCAGGCTGTTAGGATGTTCACCAAATAGATCTGGCTATTTTCTTGACACAAAGTAGGATTGCCTCCCTACCTTTGAGACTTGCTTGGGTAACAAATTTTGAGCAGAAGTGATGTGTCCTTTCAGGGCTGAAGCCCTTTACCTGCAAGTGTGAGAACCTCAGAGCTCTTTCCTTTGCAGTGGCCAACAGTAGTCAAGGTGGTGGCCGCTCCACCAGGGGGAGCTGAACAACTACAGTGAGCAGTGCAGCCCTGTGGCCATGATGCATTTGTACCAGAAGTGGGAATTAAACCTTTGCTCTTTTAGGATACCAAGATTTGAACGTTGTTTTCACCACATCATTACCTGGCCCATGCTAACATATGCAGAAGATTGCCAGGAAAATGTGAGACCTCTAGTTAAATTTGAATATCAGATAAACAATGAATAATCTTGTAGTATAAGCTTGTCCCAAGTGTTGCATGGGACATACCCATATTTAAAACTGTTCCTTTTTGTATATAATTTAATAAGTAAATCTATTTTCAGGTACTGTTGAGTATTTGGTAAGAGGGTAATCTTGGGAATCAAACCAACTTAAGCTTGAATCTAGGCTTCACCATATATAATCCTTGTGACTTTGGACAGGTGATGCCATTTTTTTAGACTCATATGTAAGACAGGGCTAAAAAATACCTGCCCCAGAAATATTGTTATGAGGAGTACATGGGAGATAATATGTGAAAACACAACACATCTTTGCTGTGATGTCTGGTAAAGAGAAAGTGATCAGCGTTATTTGTTGTTAGTATTAGTGTTGCTGTTGCCATTGTTCTGATTCACTTGGAAATGGTTTGTAAGCTGTGATGCCTACTATTAATGTTATCTATCACAATTGTTAGTTAGGTCTGGTATCTATTGCAACAACTAGATGACGGTAATCTTGGGAAAAAATTTTAAATTTCTTTGAGCTTCTCTCTCCTGATTTGTAAAATGAAATTTGTTGTACATGCTATGCTTTTTCTCAGCTATGCGGCTGTTCAGTTACTCCATATTTCAGTGCATTGTTGGCTGATGAATTAATTTGACCTACGTCAGCTCCAAGGTCATCCACCTCATCATCCTCCAGGTGGAGTCATAGCTTACCTGAGGCTGTTTGTATTAGACATCCAAGAAGGAGAAACAGAAGGAACAGCAGTCTCATGATGGGAAATGAGTGGTCAGGATTATATGATGACCTCACAGCCTGAAGGTGGCTCTTTCTCCAGTGTACATCAATTGATGAGGACAAGTGATCTGGGAATGAGTTTGAATTCAGTTGGGAAACTAACACAGGAATAGAAAACCAAATGTTGCATGTTCTCACTTATAAATGAGAGTTAAGCATTGAGCAGACATGGACAAATATGGGAATTATAGATACTGTGAACTACTAGAGGGTGGAGAGAGGAGTTGGGTTAAAAAATTACCTCTCTGGTATTATGTTCACTACCAGGGTAATGAGATCCATACTCCAAACCACAGCATAATGCAATATTGCCATGTAACAAATCTATGCATGTACCTACTGTACCTAAAACAAATTGAAATTTTAAAAAATGAACATACAGCAAGTAAATGGGCCTTTTTTGAAATATTTTTGGGTAACTAGTACTTAAATCCAAGAAGCAGCATTTTAGTGCACTTTTGTTTCATTTTAGCCAATTTCTGCGTGTGTGTGGCTAAGCACACCTCAAGGGCGTGATGCAAAAATGACAAAAGAGATATGCTGAGCTACCTGCAAATGCCTTTCAGAAATAAAATAAGGCATCCCTTAGTGGTGATGCTTCTTCTCAAGAGCAAATGAATCCACTTAAAGTAAATCACTGCAAAATTTAAAAAGAAGAAGAAGAAGAAGAACAACAACAACAACAACAACAACAACAACAACAACAACGGTTCAACCAGAGAGAAAAAGCTTGCATTCCTGATTCAAATGTTCAAATTATGGCATGGGTGTAACCTTAGAATGTTCCATCTCTGAACTCGTGATTACAGATCCAAGTCTCCTCCTGTTCATATAGAAGGGCTTCTGAGTAATTTTGCATTTTCTGGTGGATTTTCATTTCTGCTTATGGCTCTGAGGTTTGGTGCCTTTTTTCCCTTAGAATAAATTATTATAAAATAATGATTTTGAGGATTCATCCATTTAATCATCTATCCTCATTCTTTTCATGTCCCTGCATCTGTCAGCTTTCCCCTTGGAAATACAAAGAAAACCACCCTTTTAAAAAATTGTGTTTTTTCCATTCTATAAAAAAGTTTATTTTTAATGCCAGACCATGTAAGGGCATTTTAAAGTTGCATTTTGATTAAAATTGAATTTTGAGTTCATGCACGATTACTTTCTGTCAACTGCCTGTTTCCACACATCTATGGATTAAATAAACCAATATTTAATACCATTGGTATTACATTATTTCAAGATCTGAAAGTGCTTCATGAATCATTAAGGAGAGGTTAAATTCTTTTTTACAAATTTCAATAGCTTTTGGGGTACAGGTAGTTTTTTGTTACATGGATGGGATTATATAGTGGTGAATTCTGATATTTTAGTACACCTGTCACCTGAGTAGAGTGCATTTTACCTAATGTGTAGTTTTGTATCCCTAGCCCTGCCCACCATCTGAGTCTCTAAAATCCATCATATCACTCTGCATGCCTTTTTATATTCATAGCTTAGCTCCCACTTATAAATGAGAACATATGGTTTTTTGGAAAACCACCCATTTTACAAGCTAAAAAAGGAGAAGAAATTCTGTAAATGGAAATTACCTTTTTTCTTTGTTGAGTTCAATTTTTGATTTTTTGTTTTTTTGTTACGCAGTTAAAAGAGATAATTCTAGGCAGACTCTTACCATGTCAAAGTCTTGCATAGATTACAACTAGGTGACCCATTAGCGGCCAAAGGATCTCTTAATCCATGTAGTACGATGCATTCTTATGGTAAAGGAATTAAGCAGCAGAAAGTATACAAGGTAAAACACTGAAATTCTTCCTTGTCTCTTTCCCCTCCACATATGTGTTGCTTTATATTATTTCTACATCTCTCTCCTTCTCCACACTGTGAGCTTCTAAAGTAACAGGCACTGTCTGATTACCTTACTTCCTCAGCCCCTGAGCAGTACCTAGCAGAGAGAAGGTTCTCACGTATTTGTTTAAACAAATGAGACTTGAGTGAAAGAATCAATACATAGAGGAATACATTGATAGAGGGAGGAAGGAGGTAAGGAAGTGCTGCGGCCCAAATGTTTGAATGTTTGTGGCTCCCCATTCATCTGTTGAAATGCCAACCCCCAAGGTGGCGATGATATTAGGAGGTGCGGGCTTTGGGGAGGTGATTAAGTCATGAAGCCAAAGCCCTTCTGATGGAATTGCTGCCCTTATAAAAAGAGGCCTGAAGGAGCTCGTTTGTACTTTTCACCATGTGACAACACAGAGAAGGAAGCGGGCTCTCTCCAGACACCTATGCTGGTGTTCGATCTTGGACTTCCAGCCTCCAGAACTGTGAGAAATAAACTTCTGTTTTTTTAAGCCACCCTGTTTATATTGCTTTTCAATAGCATCCCAAATGGACTAAGGCAGAAAGGAAGGAAGAAAACAAGGAAGGAAAGCAGGGAGGAAACTCAGGGATGCATACCTTTTGACCTCTCTAACAGTGGTCACCCTTCATTAATAATCAGTATGTGTTGCAAAGCCAAAAGACAGATTGTTGCTGAGATGTAGGCATCAGAGAAATCAGCCAAGCTATGATGTAAGCTGTGGTCTTTGCGGAAATAGAGACTTTTTTTTTTTTTACCTAAGAGCAAAAGAGCTCTAAAATCAGATAACCCTTGTTTCAAAGTTTTGCTCTGTCATGCATTAACTGAGTGATCTTGTGCAAATAACTCAACCTTTCAAAGCTCCAGTGTCTCCTGTTTATTTGGGGATGGCTATAGTGCCAACCTCCGACTCTTTATCTCGGAAAAAAAAAAAAATCTTAGGGGGAGTCAATTGCTACCAAATACCTGTCCACACAGAGAGTTGTGTTTTATCTAGGATCACCACAAGAGTTTCAACCCCATCAAAAAGTGGGTGAAGGATATGAACAGACATTTCTCAAAAGAAGGCATTTATGCAGCCAACAAACATATGAAAAAAGCTTACCATCACTTGTCATTAGAGAAATGTAAATCAACCTAAACTGTAAGAAGAACTTTTAAGTCAACTTCTGGATACCTGAAATCATACAAGATACTACTTTCCTCCATAAGGCCTGGAATGTCTCCAAAAAAAATCCCTAAAATTTAAAACTTAATAAGGACAACTTTGCCTTTTAGGGCCCATAGAATTAAAGGCTGGTAGGGAAACTTTGGCCGTTTTGGGTATGGGGGAAATATGGTTTTAGATAAGACCTAAAATTGTAGGAACATACTGAATTTCACTTATTAAATGTTAGCATAACTTAAGTTTACAGAATTTAATAAAATAATACTGAAACTCCTCTGTCACTCCAGTAAGAATGAACATTCTTGAACACCTATCACGTACCATGAATCTTGAAAGTGGTATCTTAGTTGACATAACTTTTATAAGGGATAGGCATTTTCTCTGAGCAAGTCAATGCAGATTATACAAATAGTGATTGAGCTGGGATTTGAACTCTATCCACAATCAAAACTTTTGCTTAATTTACAGTCTTTCTTGCTAAGAAAGAAAGATCATGTTTTTTGAATAAAGGAATACATCTCTGGCGAGATAAACCAGTTCTGTGTGTTTGACAGCAAAGGAGCTAGAGGTTTAGAGAATGAACAGGGTCGTGCATAAAAGATTGTCTGACTTGCACTTTCCTAACGAAGGGGGAAACTGCATCAGGTGGAGCATGGTGGGTCAAGTGGGTAAAGGCTAGTGCTCCCTAAGCAAGCTCACCAAATAATTTATAAGCCAAACAGAAATCCTTTTTAGAGGCCTATTATTGATTGTTACGCTTGAACAACAAACATAAACTGGGACTGCCCCCAGACAATCTGGGTATATCGCTACCCTGTCCCTAAGGAAACTCCTTTGTTGGTAACCACAAATTTCTCTGCTGCAGGCTTAGTTAAAGCCTTGGAGTTGATCACTGTCTCTCCATTGTCCTCTCCATCACCACCCTGGAAATTGTCAACAACATGTTGACCAATCGTAGGGGTCTCCTAGGACACAGAGATCATTGATGGCACGGGCTTATCTTTCTAGCTCATTCCAGTTTTCTCTCTCAGGCCAAAGATTATGGTAGGAAAAGACTTGAGAAAGAGTACCACCTTCTTCCACTGGGAAATCATGTCAGCAACTCAATTAGTATGCATTTGTGATTTCATACTAAGGTTGAACACACTTTTACTTCTAACGACATACCATCCACAATCGCATCCTAAAAGAGACAGCATTGTGACAGTAAGCATTCTTCCAGAGGAGATGCTGAGGGGGCTTTCCTGCTTGCCCATTCTTGGGAGGTGTACAAATTCATCCGTCATCTCTTAAAAAATCCTCATCACACAAGGATAATGTCAAATTATTTTTGGAACAAGGTTAGGGTATCAGTGAACAATTTCTTTAATATTTTAGCCCATGTATCACCTCCTGGGTTGGGAGGGGGTCTGGTGAAGATGCTCTAATCGGCCTATCCTCAGTCTCTCTGTGCAGAAGCAGCCTCCTCCAGCCCCCTCCTCAGCCTGCCATCGATCAAGTCTTCATTCTTGCTCCTCATTTACCTCTGTCCTTAGACAACTGTATGAAACTCTCAGTAAATGAACTAAGTACGTTTCTTACATTTTCCCTTGGTCCAGGCGAAAGGTAGAAATTAAATGTTTCCACTTTGAAATTTTCAATCAGTATTTGAATCTTTTACCACATAGAGATCTATTTTTGTTTAGTGATCCTGACCTGGAATAAAAGTAATGTTTCTGGTAAAATATTTTAAATAAATCACACAATTTAACACAGAGGCTGTGAGGATTTTGCCCCCTTGGCCTCAGCAATAGGACTTTTGTGTTAGTAATAATGATGATGATGAAAATGTCTTAGTCCATTTGTGATGCTATAACAAACTACCTTAGAATGAGTCATTTATAAACAATAGAAATGTGTCACTTACACAGGCTGGGAAGTCCCAGATCAAGACCCTGGCAGATTTGGTGTCTGGTGAGAGCCCATTCCTTATAGAGGGTGGCTTCTAACTGGACCCTCACAAGGTAGAAAGGGAAAGGGAGCTCTCTAGGACCTCTTTTATAAGGGTCTTAGCTATTTGTGAAGGCTCTGCCCTCATGAACTAATCACTTCCCAAAGGTTCCGCTTCTTAATACTATTGCATTGGAGATTAGATTTCAGCATGAATTTTGTGGGAGAGACACAAACACTCAAACCACGGCGAATAATGATGGTGATGATAATACTGATAATAATAATAATGCCACTAGAAAGTAAAGTGGAGGCTGAAAGCTGTTGTCTACATTCCTGTCTCCTACACTTGCACCCTGAAAGCAATCCTCTTTATTGCCTCCCACTCCTTATTTAACCCCAGTTGGTCCTACTGGAAACCCACCTTGCAGTTGGTTCCTCCACCCTCCACAGGCTGTGTGCTGTATGTCCCTTTGGGCAAGGACACCAGAGAACAGCTTCCAGTGACCACATAATTAGGGGTCAGATCAATGGGCAGAGGCAGGGCTGAGTTAGGTCATACAGAAGGCATTATGACCCTAGTGACAGAAGTCAGGTTTGAGTGGCAGTGAGGGAAAGAAGGGTGGTAGGATGTGGGGACTGTGTAGGCACCCCTTTATAGGGTTTCCCTTAAAAGCTGGGCAAACACAAAAGATGACAGCTCTTGTGTGTCCAAGAAGTGTTTTTCTTTTAGTTGGTATAGATGCAGTAGAGGGGAATAAGAGATAGAGCAGGTGAGAGAAAGAATTGCTAGAGTCCTGATATGGTTTGGCTTGGTGTCTCCACCCAAATCTCATCTCCAGTTGTAATTCCCATATGTCAAGGGAGGGACCCGGTGGGAGGTGATTAGATCATGGAGGCAGTTTCTCCCATGCTGTTCTTGTGATAGTGAGTGAGTTCTCATGAAATCTGATGGTTTAAAAATGGTGCTTCCCTCTTCTCTGTCTCTCCTATGAGCCTTGGTCGTTTCTATGAAAACAACATATTAAGTTCAGTAACTTGTTGTGAGTTTTTCATCATTTTTTTCTCCATTAAACAAACGTAGGCTCAGGTCTTTTGTGTTACTAATTTTTGCTCAATTCATGATTTGAAACCAAGATATAGTCAACCCTCTGTGTTGACGGGTTCAACATCTGAAAATATTCAGGAAAAAAATGTGTCTGATCTGAACATGTATAGGCTTTTTTTGGTCATTATTCCCTAAACAATATAAGATAACACCCATTTACTTAGCATTTACATTGAGTTAGGTATTACAGGTAATCTAGAAATGATTTAAAGTACATAGCAGGAAATCCAAAGGTTATATGATAATACCATGCCATTTTACATCAATCACTTCAGCATCTGAGGAATTTCATATCCACAGAGGGCCTGAAACCAATCCCTCACTGGATACCAAGGGTCAAGTGTATTTGTTAATTACTGCTGAAGTAGCAAATTGTCATTAACCTTAGTGGCTTTAAACAACACTAATTAATTATCTTACACTTTGGGGGAATAAAATATCCAAAATCAAGGTGTCAGTGGGACTGTGTTCCTTTCTAGAGTCTCTAAGTGAGAATCTTTGTTTGCTGTTTTGTTTTGTTTTGTTTTGCATTTTCAAGCTTTAGAAGCTGCCCAGCTTCCTTGGCTTGTGGCTTCTGCATCTCAAAGCCTGCAATGCCTGTCAAGTCATTCTCACATCACATCATGAAGACACTGACTGTTCTGTCTCTCTTTCCAAATTTAATGATCCTTTTGATTACATTGGTCTCATTTACCTAATCTAAGATAACCTCCCTATTTGAAAGTCAGCTGATTAGCAACCTTAATTCTATATGCTAACATTAATTCTTATCTGCTATGTAAAGAAGCATACTCATAGGTTCTAGGAATTAGGATGTGGACATCTTTGGGAGGCCATTATTATGCCTACTACATCTAGTAAAATAAAACTCACTGGTGTAGCAAATAAATACTTTGGCCACAAAAATTGTCTTTTAGGGAGAAAAATGTCTATGAATAACTTTTGAGTATATGGACATTGCAAATATCATGGGATATGTAACGTAAACTCTACCTAAACTTCCAGGCACCAGGAGAGCAACAAATTCACTCAAACTAAAAATGTCACGCATTATAAAAATTAAATGATTAAATAAATACACTATTAGACAGGCCTGGGATCAAGGTGAGGTGGGTAAGTTTGAGCTGGACAATAGCAGGATTAGATTCTGTCCTTATTTAAAACTGGAATATTTTGTTGATCATGGGTTACTTTTGAATCAATTATTTTTTACAAAAAAAAAAAAAATGCGTTATAAGATCATCTATCTTGAGTGCAGAAGTTTTTGATCCCCAAAGTTTGCACCTGCATCTGGTGCCTCCCTCACCTCTTGGCCCTGTTAAAGGATCTAGACAAAATCTCTAGGTCTGATTTTTTTTTCCAGTCTTGATACTCTAGGAAATCCAACGGATTATTTTAGACGAAAATGCATTTAGCCAGAGGTTGACGGTATGCACATTAAGTGAAGAGTTAATATCAAGAAGCAGAGAGCTTCATAGACATGTAGGGTATACCCGGAGAGATCGTGACACAACTCATGATCATGATGGAAAAGCTCAGGCTTGGAAAAGAAACTCACTGTGGATTTATTCAAGATGATACTGACACAGACTTTGTGTCTTTTTGACATGGGGTTTTGAATTCTAACATCCTATTGCTCTTGTTGGTTTTGGGTTACTGGAGGAGCAACCCAAAAAATTTCTTCTGTGTCATCCCTGACCTCTGGTCTGGGGAGCTGGGAAGGACATTCCAAGGATGTCAGAGATTGGCTTGTCCAAAACTAACATTACACAGTCACAGTTACAATTACTAAGACCAAGATTCCACGTCTTTGAACACCGTAGCTTAATTTGGTTTACATGTCGCATGTCTCTGCTGAGGGAGCCCTTTCTGAACCCACATCAACCACAGCAACTTCTTGGACTTCTCATTACTTTTTGCAGCATTTTATTCTGTCATGGCCATAGATTCCAATCTGTTTCAAGCTTGTAGAGCAAATATTCAGAACACACACACCTTTATTCCTGTGTCAGCTAGCAGGATTTCTTATATCTTTAGAAAAACCTGAAGAAAGGAAAAAATGAAAAAAGAAAAAAAAAAAAAAAAACAAGCAATAAACGATAAGCAAACCAAAGAACAATAGGAGCGATAGGGTGTTGGAATTCAAAATCCCGTGTCAGAAAGGCACAAAGCCTGTGTCAGTATCATCTTGAATCAGTCTGCGGTGAGTTTCTTTTCCAAGTCTGGGCTTTTCCATCGTGATCTTGAGACATGAGTGAATGATTATGTGAACCTCAGTTTCTTAAAAGGAGGCTGGCCCTGCTGTGGTTTGGGGATGCTTAGTTCCTGGAACCAGAATGTGAAAGACTGATCTCTGCTAAGTGACCGGGGCCTCCAGATGGGCTCAGGTAGGAGCTCAATGAGGATTTTTTGAGAATTCAGCTCCACCACAAAAATATAACCTCAAAGCTACCCTACCTCCATTTACACACACAGGCCAGTAACCTCTGCTTTCCAAATCACAAAGTCCATTAAGTATTTGAACTGAGATGGAAGAAAAAGATGTGGCTCAAAGGGTAGAAACTGTTTAATGTGAATTTAATATGAAAGTACCTTAGGGCCAGGCCCAGTGGCTCACGCCTCTAATCCCCGTACTTTGGGAGACTGAGGTGGGTGGATCACCTGAGGTCAGGAGATTGAGACCAGCCTGGCCAACCTGGTGAAACCCTGTCTCTACTAAAAATACAAAAATTAGCTGGGTGTGGTGGTGGGCACCTGTAATCCCAGCTACTCAGGAGGCTGAGGCAGGAGAATCACTTGAATTTGGGAGGTGGAAGTTGCAGTGAGCCGAGATAGCACCATTGCACTCCAGCTTGGGTGACAGAGCGAGACTCCGTCTCAAAGAAAAGAAAAAAAAAAAAAAAAAAAGGAGGGACAGGGAGGGGCAAGGGGAGGGAGGCTGGAAATAAAAGAAAAGAAAAATAAAGTAGCTTACAATTAAAAACAATAATTAACAGTAGAAGTAAACCTTTGTAATGAATTGTTTCTAATCTCTAAATTCTGTTCTCATGAATTGTTTCTAATCTCTAAATTCTGTTCTCAGTCTCACCCTTCCATTTGTCCTCCCTCCTTCCCCTCCTCCCTTCCTCCCTTTATCTCTTCCTTCCTACTCTCCTGAGTGGTGGAATATCGTCTGGTGCCTCCAGGAACACTGCTGCTTCTCTGTAACCCAAACCCATAAACAATATGGATAAAATGAGACTTTTCCAATGTAATTTCTATCAGATTTGATATCTCAGGTCTTGGTCTCAAATTATCTTTCTCTCTCCCTCCCTTCCACTCTCCTTTTCTTCCTTCACCCTTTTATTTTATTCTTATAATACCAAGGAGAAAAGAAAATTAGGCATTCAATTTTAAAAGTGGCTTTCAATAGGCTTTTTTGTTCTGTGAACCTAGAGCAGCCACAGATGTAAGTGTTCTCCAGGGCCTTCCATCTGAAAAGACGAAGGACCAGTGTCCCAAACACAACTTCCCAAAGTACAGGCTGTGCCTTATCATTCCCTAAAATTCTCTAGGTCACTCAAATCTACACTTCAAATACAAAAATTTAGAAAATGACATTCTTTACTTACTTCTTTGGATAAAATCAAAGTTTCTCACTTTTATTGAAAAATAAAAGTCACCTGACAGGTTTCAACCATCGTTTTAGCTGTCATAGAGTGAAGATCAGGGAGGAGATGAGATTTACAACCTACTGGGCCCCTCTGGCTTAGAAGAGGGAGTTAGGCAGTCATGAGGCTTTTAAACTCCTTTCATATTGAAGGAAATAGAGTTTGGTTCAATAAAGCAAGGCATGCAATCTACTCAGTCTAGAAGTGAGCGTAGAAGAAAGAGAGAAAGAGAGAAAGGGAGTCAAGCTGTAGGGGAGACAGGGAGAGAGGGAGTGCCCTGACACTGAGAGAAATACAAGAGGCAGAGAAAGAAGAAAGAGAGACAAGGGAGAGATACGGACATAAGAGAGACAGAGAAAAAGAGAGACAGTGTCTACCACCATACCACCTTGAACACATTTGATCTCCTCTGAACTCAGCAGAGGCCGACCCCTGAAGCTACGCAGGGGTGGGCCTAATTAGTACTTGGGTGAGAGAGAAAGAGGTGAGAGAGTGGCAAGAGAGAGTCTCTACCCCATTTTTCCACTTGTCCAAGCCTCCTGTTTCCCTGACCCATCTCACGTGGAAGAGGCATCAGGAATATGAAGAGGAACGAGAAGAGAAGATACAGAACCCTCATGGGCGATGGCTGGGAGCTTCATCGCAAGCTGAGGCTGGGGAGGACACCGAGCCTTCCACCTAAACAGGTCTTATCCTCTGGTCACTGGGCAGAGTTCGGAACAGGTATTGCCTGCCATGTTAGTGATTACAGTGATTGAAACTGACCACCTTACCGGGGCATCAGAGAAATGGCCCTCTGAGAGCAAAGTACACCCAGGAGCTCCTAGGCAAATTTGGACTCAGGAAACCCCAGAACATCCCCTTGTTCTGCTCATAGGACCAGGGCTTCTTTCTGTCTTGCGCCATTTGGGATCTGGGATGTGCATGGAGTGAGGGGCAATGCCTTTCTTATAGGGGAACAGACTCAGGGCCTGTGAACTGGAGATCACCTGCCTGCTCTGTGGGACGTCCTGTTTTTCCTGAATGTCTAGGGACAGTCTCAGGCCAAACTGCGAGCTGGTTGCATCTAATTCTATCTATTGCTGGAACATTCAGCTCCTGGGGATGAAACAGGGTTGGCTCAAACCCAGGGGCCCTGGAGGGGCTCAGGGCTTCTGGCAGTACCAGGAGCATGGTGGGCCCCGTCCTCCCAGGAGATCCGAGCTGGTGAAATTCATGCGAAAGTTGCCCTGAAACTCCCCATCTTCCCCCCGGGACAGAGATGAGGCGGATGGGTGCTGCTTGCTTCCTCCGAGAAGGAGAATGGGAGGGTGGGATTGTGACTACACGTGGCCCCTCAGAGTCCACCCAGGCCCGGCCAGGAGGTGGCCTATGGCCCACACTTGAGTTCCTTCCATTCACACCGTCACTCAGGGAACATCTGCTCCACAGGACTTCAGGGCTTTGGGAGCCAGGGCTTTCTCTGCTTTCCACAGACGTCAGCGCTAAGGGAGTTCACTGTCATTGGGATTTGGTGGAGAAGCACGCAGTGGGGCTGCAAGGCCTCCACGTGGTCTCCATGTTGGTGATGGGACCCACTTCTGCAGAAGCCCTGTGTTTTCAGGGCTGTGTGAGGTCTCTGGGGACTCTCAGGACTCTGTCTTTCCTCCATAACCCAGAGTAGCAATCGGTGGCCACAGGCAATGGACAGAGCCCCTGGTGCCAGATGCTCAAGGGTGGGGCTTTTCACCGGAAAATAAGTGGCATTCATCCTGGTTCCTCCCTCTTTGGATCTAAGGGAAGTTTGAGAGACGAGCAGGCCCCAGTGTCAGTGTCTATACTGTCACGGAAGTGTAGCAGTGACAGCCTTGGGGACAATGAGCCTCGAGTCATGGTCTACACTGAAAATGTCACAGTTTAAGAACTCACAGTTTGAGGCAGGCCAGAGGTATTTTAAAAGAAAGCTGCAATGCATTGTATGACCAAGATCTTTAATGTCTTTCTTATCATAAAAGAAAGTTTCTGATGGGGTATGCAAAGAGAGGGCTGGGTTGGGTGCCCTCAGAACTGCTAAAAGAATCTGCATCCGGGGCTACCGCTGCCTCACCAGGGAGTCACTTCCTCTGTCAGGACTTTGTTTTCCTCTGTGCCGAGCAGGCTGGAATTGAGGGACAGACTCATTCATTCCTGACACTAAAACGATTTATTCCTGGCCAAGGAAGCCAAACAGAAAAACTGAATGTGGAAAGAAAAAAAAAGTCTATATGTGCTCTAAATTAATAAATAATTTTAAAAATATACTTTCTATGTTGCTGTCACCTCTTGAAAGTAACAGGCAAATGTCATGACACTTCACCCTAATTATCTCAGCATGGATCTGTTATAAATAAGGAAAAAATTCCCGCATCAATCACAATACCAATACCATTTATGCACATTAACAAGAAAAATTCCCTGGCCTGAACACTGGGACAGGAGCCGTAGGTGCTCAGGAAGCAAACTGTCAGTAAATTATTGCAAAACAAAAGTGTGTGCATAGACATTGAAATTGTTGCAAAATAGCTTCATGGCTGTTGAGTTTTCTGGGTACATGTTCAATCTAGATTCACACATCGAATTAGGTTGTCACACCTCTTTCTTTGTTGAGTAAATATTCTTAAGGAAATGCCATGGTACTTGGCAAGGGGCCTTACTGGAGTTACTGCATAACTCTTATATGTAAATAAGAGTTTGAGTTAAGAGAGTGGTTCCCATCTTTTTCATGTGTGACATCACTCCCAATGGATATGTTCTTAACAACTCCTATGCTTAACATCATTGTTATAAAAGTAATACACTCGCATTGAAAAACTCACCCATAGAAGAGTATGAATTTCTGCCATAATCCCGTTGCAAAACCAATAGCATTGTGGTTTTATACTTGTTGTCCTCTCTAGATCTCAGTACATTTGTGAGGCCTTGTTAAGGAAGGAGGTGAAATTGCTCTGAAATAGGAAAGTCACTGTGGCATGCAGCGCCTCTGTGCCCCTGGGCAAGAAGCCACCAAGGCTTAGGTAACATGGGCCTGGTTGCTCAAGGACAGCTGGGCTGACTGTTCCCATGAGGATCCTATGGTTGCAGCTGCTTCTTTTTTCCTGGCACAGCCCAATGTGACTCCTTCATAGCAGTGTTCATCCTAGTGATGAAGTGTTTGATAAAGATCAAGGGAGGAGTACTTTTGTCTTAAAGGTAGGGTGATTATCTTGCTTCAGCAAAGAAGACTATCCACCAGCACAGACAAGGGGTTTTCCCAAACCAGAGGCTGTTATCTGTGGCAAACTGGTTCAATTCCCCAGGCAAGAGTGGCCATTCCTTCAGAGAGGCTCCCAGAAAGCAACGTCTCTCATATCTATAACTTTAGAAAGCAAAGTTTCTCTGCACTGTGTCCTCAATGGTAAATAACAGAAGCACTTTTACTGGCTCTCAATGCTGGAGGCAGGGCCAACTTCATGAGCTTGAGGACTGGGCAGTGACACAGGGACATGTCCTCAGAAGGGTCAGTGCCTGCTATAAGGCTCTGCTGACACCCTCTTGACCTTCTTAGTTTTTTCTTTGAACTTGTGTTTTGTAAGTGAAGCCCACTGAGACAATGGAGCAGGCACATGGGCAGAGTGGCTATGAAGGGGTCGAGGTGGGCAGGCTCAGGCCAAGGGACACGAAGGCCACATGCTAAAGCTTGCTGCCCTGAGCACAGGGCCTTGGAGTGGCCCCGGCACGTCTGGACTGGGAAGGAAGATGGCAACAGACCAGGATGGGAGGCGGCAGCAGCAGCAGCAGCAGTGTCCTCAGCCCTGGGGTGAAAGGAGGGTCTCTGTGTGGAGGCAGCACCGAAACCTCTGGGCCTGTGCATTCTCAGAGTCATCCTTGGAGCTTCTGCACAAATATTTACCCCCTGACCTGAGCACCGGGACAGGAACCATAGGTGCTCAGATAGCAAATTGGGAGGAGAGAATCACAAAACAAAAGTGTGCCCATGGACATTGCAATAGAGTATGCCAGTGACAGAGTATACCGGGGATAGAGTATACCGGGGATAGAGTATACCGGGGAGAGAGTATACCAGGGAGAGAGTATGCTAGGGAGTTCTTGGAATTCCTCAGAGGGTTTAGAGTTTTTCAAGGAGTTATCCAAGGCTCAGAAATAGAAATTAAATATATAATGATAGTCACAGAACTTCTGATGGGACGGGCATGGTGGGTCACACCTATTATCCTAGCACATTGTGAAGCTGAGGTTAGAGGAATGTTTGAAGCCACGTATTGGAGACCACACTGGGCAGTATAGTTAGACCCCATTTTGAAAGAAAAAAAAAAGATGAGCTGAGCACAGTGGCACATGCTCATAGTCCTAGCTACTTGGGAGGCTGAGGAAGGAGGATCACATGAGTTCAGAAGTTTGAGGCTGCAGTGAGCCATGATAACCTCTGGTTAACAGATGGAGACCATATCTCAAAAAAAAGAAAAGAAAAGAAAACTTCTGATCAATCAATTATTAACAAGTCGAGTAATTTTAAAAATAAAGTTCTTCTTGTTAAAGATATAACAATAGAATTCAAAAACAAGAGTTTTGAATAGGTTACAAATCATGATGCCACATTTGGTTGGCTATGGGTCTCTGTAACTTACAGAACATGTCAGAAGATGCATCAATATTCCACTGGAGAAATTTACATTTAAAATTAAATTCAAACTTCCATAAAACTGATTAGCTTAAAGAGTTTAATCCTTTGAAAAAAATAGTTCCACAAGAACCAGCAGCTCCAGATATACTAAAATTTGTGTCAAAATAATTTATCCTAGTGTTGTCAGAGGCTAGATAATATTCCAGAGACAGTTGCTTCAGCAGATTCGTTTCAAAAGGAAAAATGAAGTTGTTCAAGACATAAAGTTCGATGACCTAATAAATTAATTGACAGAAAAGTTGGCCAGAAAAATTATTGGAATCTTCTAGATCCAATTAATAAAGTAATATTATTTATTCTATTAAAACTATGACAGATTTATATGATTCTGTTGTTACTCTTCTATAAATATTATCCCTATTACATATTTCAAATGATAAAAAATATTGGCTTGAGAAAGCTGAATATCCTCCCGCCTTTCACGACACTTTCTTCTGCGGCTCTTTGAACAAGGCGCCCTGCATTTCCATTTTGCACTGAGCCTTGGGAATTTTGTAGCCAGCCCGGCCGTGGCCATTTTTATATAAGTTATCTCATTTAATCCTTAGAAGCAAACATGCCAGGGCGGTATTACCCAGGTTTACAGTGGCAGGTCCTGGAGCCCAGAAAGGTTAGAGGACAAAGTCACCTGGCTACTAAGGGGCAGATCTGCAATTTGAAATAAAATCACCCTCTCTTCAGAGCCCATATTCCTAACCACCGCCACATGGTGTCCTGATAACCTCCCCTCTTCCTACAACCCCAAAGCTACAGTAATGCTCTGCCTAAGGCCAGAGTCCATGGAGCTACTGTCATCCTCTCCCATCTTGTGAGCTGAGTGGTGAGTCCAGAGCCTGGCCTGACGCTGCAGGAGGTGAGGGAATGAGCGCGCAGTTACTGCCACCTGTTGGTGGCTCATCTATCTGACCCTGAAAGGCAGGTTAATCTCAGTTTCCTGCCTGCCTGAAGCCTGGGTGTGCACCTGCGACTTCTAGTAATTTCTCTTTTCCCCTAATGAACCTATTGAGAGTTCTCACAATTTTATGCATTCTCTCAAGCAATTAGCTTTCATTTATTTATTTTAATGTTCTCTTTTGTGTCCACATTCTTTTTTATTCACTCGTTTCCTGTTTACTTTCAGCTTCATTTGTTCTTTTTTTCCCCCAGGGTTTTTACAGTGGAATTGTCTATTTCTGAGCTTTTCTACTTCCCATTATAATAGCAGTTAATGTTATAAATTTCCCTCCAAGCACTGCTTTAGCTGTATTGCCACAAATTTTGGTATGTTATGTTTCCATTTGCTGTCATGTGAAAACATTTTTAAATTTCTCCTTTGACACATTAGAAATATGTTGAGTAATGTCCAAATATGTGGGGAATTTCCCAGCTATTTTCCTTTAAGCACAGCATCATACATTCCACTGTGGATAGACATTGTGTTTCATATGATTTTAAATTGCTTTGATTTTTTGTTTCTTAGACCAGTACGAGCTCTCTTAGATAATATTTTAATGCATTTTACTGTTATTGGGAGGAGTGTGTCCTGTAAAGCTCCAATAGGTCGCAAAGGATGATACTGTTGTTCAAGTCCTTTCTATCTTTATTTATACTTTGCTGCTAAAAAAAACTATTTCAAAGAAAAGAGTTGAAATATTCAATAGTAATTGTTAATTTTTTAATTTCTTCTCTTAGTTCTATCAATTTCTTTTTAAAAACTTTCAGATTCTTATTAGGTGCATACTAATTTAATAATAATAATATCTGCTCTCGGTGATTTAACAACTTTATCATTGGAAAACATAGCCTGTTTACCAGTAATAATACACCTTGCTGTAAGATCTACTTTGATTTATAGCCAATTAGCCAATACAGCTAATTCTGTTTTCATTAGATTAATGATTCCACACTATAATTCTTTCCACTCCTTTACTATCAACCTATCTTTGTCCTTATATTTGATGAAGACATTGGGTTTTCATAGACAGTGTGTATTTGGGTCTTGTTTTATACTACAAGTTTGCTAGTGAGGAATTCTGTTAGTTTTTGTTGTTGTCATTAGAAAATGCCTGGCCTTCCGCATCCCCCTCTATACACACAAATAATGTCATCTGCTTGGAATGAACCTAGTCTACCATTTCTCAGTCAAGGACACCTGGACATTAAGAAATTCACCCAAGGCCAGGTGTGGTGGCTCACGCATGTAGTTCCCAGCACTTTGGGAGGCTGAGGTGGGTGGATCACGAGGTCAGGAGATCAAGACCATCCTGGCTAACATGGTGAAACCCTGTCTCTACTAAAAATACAAAATAATTAGCCAGGCATGGTGGCGGGCCCCTGTAGTCCAAGCTACTTGGGAGGCTGAGGCAGGAGAATGGCGTGAACCCAGGAGGCGGAGATTGCAGTGAGCCGAGATCGAGCCACTGCACTCCAGCCTGGGCGACAGAGCGAGACTCCGGTCTCCTTACAAAAAACAAACAAACAAACAAACAAAAAAAAAAAAACAAAGAAAAGAAAAGAAAATCCCTTTACTTATTATTGGAATCTGTGTTTAGCGTTGATCTAGAAATGTATTTTTGCTTGTAAGGGTCCTATGCTGACATAGAATACTTCATTTGGTACTTAAATACGTCACTTTATTTTTTGTACTTGTGTAAGCAGTGTCTTCTCTCAGCATGCTTTTAAGATTTTCTCATTATTTTTGATTCAAAACAATTTCATTATTTATGGTTTGGCTCTGTGTCCCTACCCAAATCTCATCTGGAATTATAATCCCATAATCCCCAGTGTGGGGAGCGGGACCTGGTGGCAAGTGATTTGATCATGGGGAGGTGATTCCTACCATGCTGTTCTCATGATAGTGAGTGAATTCTCAAGAGATGTGATGGTTTTATAAGTGGCAGTTTCTTTCTGTGCTTGCTCTTGTGCTCTCTCTTCCTTTCTCTCCCTCTCTCTTTTGTCTGAGAAAAGAGATGGTAGACTTGCTTGCTTCCACTTCGCCTTCCATTATGAGTGTGAGATCCCTGAGGCCTCCTAGCCATGCTTTCTGTTAATCTTGCATAACTGTGAGCCAAATAAACCTCTTTTATTTATAATTATCCAGTCTCAGGTAGTTCTTTATAGCAGTGTGAAAATGAACTTGTGTAATTATGAAATTCTTGCTCTGGTTTTTTCAGTAATTATTCTTCTTGGATGTCTTTCAATACCAAATTTGTATGTTTCTAGTCTCACCAAATTTATTTAAAAAGGCAATTATTTCATTAACTTTAGGCTTTCTCCTGGAACGTCTTTCTGCCTTCAAACACACATAGGTGCTAGATTGCTTGATATTTCTATGAAGTGCACTCTTTATTTTTTATCCAGCCTTTTATTTTCTCCCTTTTCTTCATTTCCTCATTTGTTTGTGTTAATGTAGACTCAGCCTTACTGATCCTTTCTTCTATGCTGTCATATGTTGTAAATCCAATTCAGAATATTTTTTGTTCACACGCTCATTTTGTTTTATTGCTGGAAGATCCATTGTTCTCTTTACATGTGTTCCTCCTCATCAAAAAGGTTTTCTCTTCAGCCTTTGACATATTTATAACTTTTATAATAGCTCCTTTACATTCCTTTTTCTAATCCCAGTACCTTTGTCATTATTGGGTCTGTTTTTACTAAATGACTTTTCTCCTAGTTATGGGCCATATTTTCCTACTTCTTCTCATGTTTGGAAATTTTTGATTGGATTCAGTATATAATAAAGCCTATTATATTTTTTTTAAGTTTGGAAACAGCGTCTTGCTCTGTTGCCCAGGCTGGAGTGCATGGTGCAATCTCAGGTCACAGAACCTCTGCCTCTCTGGTTTAAGCAATTCTCTTATCTCAGCCTCCTGAGTAGCTGGGACTACAGGTGTGTGCCACCATGTCCAGCTAATTTTTGTATTTTTCGTACACATAGGTTGGCATTTCGTACACATAGGTGGGCTGGTTTCGAGCTCCTGTCCTCAAGTGATTCACTTGTCTTGGCCGCCCAAAGTGCTGAGATTATAGGCATGAACCAGGACGACTGCCCAGCTTAAATTGTTGATTAACGATTTTGGTTGTTGTGGTTTTTTTTTTTTTTTCCTGAAAGAATGCTAGACATTATCTGGTTCATTTTTGGGGTTCTATATGTTCGTTTGGTTTGTTCAGGAACGGTTTGAAAATGTCTTGGAGCAGTAGTTGCAGAATAGTTTAATCTGGAGCTGACTAGCACCACTGCTTGCTGATGGCTTTCTGAGAACTCTGAGTTCTCTCCACTTCACTGTGGCGATGAAGACTTTTCAAGACTTGTCTGTCCTCCTGAAATTGCCACTTACTCCCTTACAGAGTCTTTGCTTTTTTCTGGCCTGGGGAAGTCTTAGCCAAGTGTGCACACATCATAACATAGCCCAAGAGTGAAAGCATTCTTACTTTCTCCAACAGTCAAGATCAATGCTTCCTTCACTGGCCCACTCTCTGATATGTGCACTGGAAATTGGGCTCTGGTACAGGTTGGGTGTTTGTACTCTCCAAATACTATGTTGAAATGTAATCCCCAGTCTTGGAGTTGGGACCTGGCAGGAGGTGTCTGGGTCATTGGGGTGGATCCCTCATGAATGGCTTGGTGCTGTCCCAGAGATAATCAGTGAGTTCCTTCTTTGAGTCATGGGAGATCTGGTTTTTTAATACAGTGTGGCACCTCCCCAACTCTGGCTGTTTCTCCTGACTTGTGATACTCCTGTTTCCCCTTCCCTTTCCTACACAAATGGAAGCTTGCTGAAGCCTCAAAAGGAGCAGATGCTGGCACCATGCTACTCATACAGCCTACGCAATAGGGAACCAAAATAAACTTCTTTTCCTTATGAACTACTCAGCATTAGGTATTCCGTTATAGCAGTATAAACAAACTGACACAGAAAATTGGTACTGTTCAGGGGGTATTGCTGTAAAGACAGTTGAAAATATAGAAGTGGCTTTGTCACAGGGTACTGGCAGAGGCTGAAAGAGTTTGCAGAGCCCAGCAAAACATAGGAAGATGAGGGAAAGTTTGGAACTCTTTAGAAACTTGTTAAATGTATGTGACCAAAATGCTCACAGAGATATGGATAGTGAAGTCCAGGCTACCAAGGTGTAAGATGGAAAAGTGGAAGTTATTGGGAAATGGAACAAGGGTCACCAGTGTTTCACCCTAGTAAAGAGCTTGGCTGCATTGTGTCCACGTCCTAGGGATTTGTGCAAAGTTGAACTTTAGAGTGATTGCCTAGAGCATGTGGTCAAAGTAATTGCCAAGGAGTAAAGTATTCAAGATATGTGGCTGCTTCTACAAGCTTACAGTGAGGTACAGGAGCAAAGAAATGATTTAAATATGGAACTTATATTTAAAGGGGAAGCAAAGCATAAAAGTTTGGAAAATTTGCAGCCTAGGAATTTAGTAGAGAAAGAAAAGTCACGTTGAGAAGAGGAATGTAAGTGGGCTGTGGAGAAATCACTTGCTAGAGAGATTCACATGACTGAGAAGGAGCCATGTGCTAATGGCCAAGACAATGGGAAAAAGGCTTACAAGGCATTTTTGAAAACTTTGAAGCATTCCCTCCTACTACAGCCCACAGGCCTAGGAGGAAAGAATGGTTCAGTGACCACACCCAGGGCACAGCTGCCCTGCTCAGCCTCAAGACACTGTTCCCACATCCTGGCCACCCAGGCTCCAGCCTCAGCTCAAAGGGCCTAATGTACAAATTGGTCACTGCTTCAGTGGGAGAAAGCCATAACATCTTGGCAGCTTTCATGTGGTGGTAAGCCTGCAAGTATGCAGAGTGCGAAAACGAAAGAGGCTTGGCAGCTTCTACCTACCTGTTGGAGGATGTATGGCCAAGTCTGGTTCTCCAGGCAGAAAACTGCTGCAGAGGGAGAATACCAACAGAAAAATTCTACTAGCGCAGTGCTAAGGGGAAATGTGGGGTTGGATTCCCCACACAGTATCCCCAGTGGGGCATTGGCTAGTGGAGCTGAGGGAAGGGGAACACTGCTGTACAGACTTGAGAATAGGAGAACCATTGACAGCTTGTACCCTCAGCATAGAAGAGCCACAGGTATCAGATTCTGACCTGTGATAGGAGCCATGTAGGCTGCACCCTGAAAGCCACAGGGGCACAGCTGCCCAAGGTCTTCAGAGCCCACCCTCACACCAGAATACTGAACATGGAATCAAGAATTGTTTTGGAGCTTTGGGGTTTAACGGCTTTCCTGCTGAGTTTCTGACATGTGTGGGGCCTGTAATCCCTTTTAGTGTTCAGTTTCTGCCTTTTGGAATGGTGGTGTCTAGTCAATGCCTGAACCATCATTGTAACTTGAAAGGAAATAACTTATTTTTGATCGCACAGGCTAAAAGGTGGAAGGAGCTTGAGTCTCAGGGGATGAGATTTTGGACTTTGGACTTTTGATTCATTTAATCCTGGAAGGAGTTAAGACTTTTGGGAGTGATTGGGAAGGGATGATTGTATTTTGCAATGTGAGAAGGACATGAGATTTAAGGGGCCAGGGGAAGAATAATATTTTTCAGATGTTTGTCCCTTCGAAACCTCATGCTGAAATCTAATCCTCAATGTTGGAAGTGGAATCTGGTCAGGAGGATTTGAGTTGTGGGGTGAATCCCTGATGAATGACTAAGTGCTTTCGTCCCAATAATGAGTGAGTTCTTGCTCCGAGTTCATACAACATGTAGTTGTTTAAAAGAATCTGGGACCTCCTTTCACCCCGTCTCTCTGCTCTCACCAGGTGATATTACTGCTCCCACCTCACTTTCCACTAGGACTGAAGGCTTATTGAGGTCTAATGAGGGGCAGATGCAGGTATCATGCTTCTCACACAGCCTGCAGAATAGTGAGCCAAAATAACTTCCTTTCCTGCCGTATTATCCCACCTCAGGTATTCCTTTAGAGCAACACACAGACTAACACAGGGAGTGTTGTGTTGTGTGAGCTTTGACCTCGGTCTTCTCAATGCCACAGGATGCTTGTCTCCATGTGAGTCTTCCTCCCTGTCCTATCTTTCAAGACCCAAATAGCCATTAAAGGGTCTTCTTAAATAAAAGGAGAGTTTCTTCCTAAGAGAGTTTTGCTGCTTCCCCTAGAACACAGGAATGAATGTCATTATCATGGTGACATTTTAATTTTTTTTTTCTTGTGAAGCTTCACTTCTTTTATACAATCAAATGATATATGCTTCCAGGAACCAGGAAATCCACTAATTTATTCAAAATAATAATGTATACATGGTGAATATTAAATGACTAAATAAAGGCAGGGTCTGACTGTCCTGGCATCAAGGTAGGTGAGTGTGACTGAGTTGGACAATTACAGGATTAGACCCCGTCTTGATTTAAATTTTGAACATTTTCTTGATTATGGTGACTTTTCATGAATATTATTTTGTAAAATCTATCACATTATGAGATCATCTGTCTTAAGTATGGAATACATTAATGCTTGCATTTTATATCTGAGGCCAGAGCCTCCCTCAATACACCCTGGCTCTGTCATCACATCTGGATAAAATCAGCATCCAGATAAAAATGCTTTTACTCTAATGAGGTCTGGTTACTTTTTTCAATCTTGAGATGAGGAAAGACAATGGATTATTTTGGAACGAAGGTGCATTTTCCCCGAGGTCGATGATATGCACATTTAGTGCAGAGTCAATGTGAAGAAATAGAGAGCTTCTTCTGCATGTAGGATACACCCACAGAGTTCATGACTGAAGGAGCAAGCCCTCCCAGGGAGAGAGAGCAGGGCCAGGGAGCTATCCTCATGCTTCCGTTTAGAATTGATGCGTCTTTCTTCTTGAGGTTCGCTCCCCTCTGCTTGTGTCCCATGCTGTATTGTCCTCATTTAACTGTGCCCTCCAAAAGACTTGTTTTTAACAGCATTTACTTGGATCCTATTATGTTTGTATGTAAGGACACCCTTGTACAACTGCATTTTGCCATCCAGTTTGTGAAATAGCTTATGAATGACCAGCATATAAACGAATAAGACAAAGTCCACACCAGTAGAACTCTCATAGCTAAATGGAGAATTAAAAATTCACGCACCTCTGTAGGAGGCGTAATTGCATAGGAAACCTTAACCAGAAGAAGGGAGTCCTTGTGAAGAACAGAGGACTGGGCATCCCCTCCCTTGGCAGATCTGCTATGATTCCATGAGGGAAGTGGTCTTTGAGTTGGGCTTGCTTTTTTTAGGGAAGATGTGGGGTAGGCATACAAGGGGAGTGTGCAGGAGGAGCAAAGCACACGTTCTAGGAAATTGTCGGGAATAACTGGGAAGGTCAAGGGATCCAAATAATATAGATGCCTGTACCCTGGAAAGCACTCCAAGCCCCACTGTGGCATCCCTGACCCCTGCCTGGAGAGAAGAAAAGGGTGTTCCAAGGATGTTAGAGATTGTCCTGCCCAAACCAGCACCACACAATGACCACAATGACTAGGATCAAGATTCCGTAAATCTGAACACCACAGTTTAATTTTGTTCACGTGTCACACATCTCTGATGAGGGAGCCCTTTCTGAATCCACATCAGTTACAGCAACTTCTTGGCCTCCTCATGGCTTTTTGCAGCATTTTATTGCAGAGACACCACAGACGCCGATATGTTTATACCTTCCAGGGCAAAAGCCTGGATGACATATGGCACCACTCTTAAGGCAGGTAATAGGATTCCTTATATCACCAAAAACACCTAACAGGAAAAAAACACACAGTAAGAGCAAACAGCGTGTTAGAACTCAAAACTCATGTTGCAAAAACACAAACCCTGTGTCTGTATTGCCTTGAATAAATCTGCAGTGGACTTCTTTCTGAAGCCAGGGCTTTTCCATGAGACGCGAGTCAATCATTTGGATCGAAGTTTCTGACATGGAAACTGGCACTGCTGTGGTTTGGGGGATGTTTGTTTCGGTCAAATCTGATTGTGAAAGACCCTGAACTCTCCTGAGTGACCGGGGTCTCCGGGTGGGGTCTGGTAGGAGCTTGGTAATGTTCTCTTGTGACTTCAGCTCCACCACAAGTAGATAAGACCAAAGCCACCCTACCTCCATTTTAACACACAGCCAGTAACTTTTTGCTTTTCAAATCATTTAGTCTGTTAAGTATTTGATCTGAGATGGGATAAAAAGATACAACTCACAGAAATTGTTCAATGTGAAATTAACACCATGTAACTTACAGTTGAAAACCACAATTAACCACAGAAATAAACTTTTGTAATGGCTTGTTTCTAATATCTTAATCCTAGTTTCAACCTCATTCTTCTTTGTTTATCCCTCCCTGTCTCCCTCCCTCCCTCCCTGCCTCCCTGCCTCTCTCTCTCCCTCCCTGCCTCCCTCCCTCTTTTCCTCCCTGCCTGCCTCCCTGCCTTTCTCCCTCCCTGCCCTCGCCTCGCCGCGCCTACTACCCTCCACGTGGCCTCCCTGCTCACCTGCCTCCCTGCCTCCCTACTTCCCTGCCTTCCTTCATGATACTGTTCTAGGTGTTGGAAAATATGAGGTCTCTGGTGCCACTCAGAGCCCCGTTCTTCTCAAAAAACCCAGGACTCATAAATAAAATTGGTAAAATGAGGCTTTCACAATATAATATCTATGTGATTAATTGTTTTAGGTTTTAGTCTCAAATTTTCTTTTTCCCTCCCTCTATCCTTCCCTTCCACTCTCCCTCTTTTATCCTTTCATGGTTTTTATTTTATTTCTATAATATCAAGGAGAAAATGAAGGTTAGACGTCCCGGTTAAAAGTTGCTTTCCATGGGCCATCTCTGTACTGTGAACCTGCAGTGGCCTCGTGGCAGGGACTGTTCTCAGGCCCTCCGATCAGAAAAGTCCTAGGGGCAGAGTGTCTGCAGCAGTAGTTCCTACAGTATAGGCTGGGCCTTAAGATTATCTGGAATTTTCTAGGTTGCAGTATCTACCCTTTCAATATAAAAATTTAGAAAATGACATTCTGTACTACTTTCTTTAGATAAAATCAAAATTTCTGACTTTTATTTAAAAAGTCACCTAACAGGTTTCAACCACAGTCTTAGCAGTTGTAGCATGGAAAGCAGTGAGGAGATGAGATTTACAAGCTACTGGGCTCCTTCATATTGGCTTAGAAGAGAGAGTGAGGTGTCCATCGGGTTGTCAAACTTCTATATTGAACCAATGCTTGGTTCAATTAAGTAACGCATGTGGTCTACTCAGTCTAAAAGTGTGCGTAGAAGAAAGAGAAAGAAAGAGAAAAACCAGCTGTAGGGGACAGAGGGAGAGAGAGAGATAGGGAAAACAGAGAGAGATAGAGAGAAAAACAGAGAAAGAGGCAGGAGAGAGTGGGGAGAGAGAGAGCGGCAGGAGAGAGAGATAGAGAGAGAGGGGACAGGAGTGAGAGAGGGGGAGAGCAAGGGTCAGGGCAGAGAGAGATAGAGGGAGAGAGAGAGGCAGGAGAGATAGATAGAGGAGAGAGAGAGGGAGAGAGCAAGTGTCAGGAGAGAGAAAAATAGAGGGAGACAGACGCAGGAGACAGAGACAGGAGAGAGAGATAGAGAGACAGTCAGGAGACAGAGGGATAGAGGGAGACAGGGAGAGACAGGAAATAGAGAGATAGAGGGAGAGGGTGCAGGAAAGAGAGAGAGAGGTAGAAGAGAGAGCGGGTAGGGAAAGAGAGACGAGAAAGAGAGGGAGAGAGCAAAGGGCAGGAGACACAGTCAGGAGAGAGAGATGTAGGAGAGAGAGTCAGGAGAGAGAGAGAGAGAGAGGTAGGAGAGAGAGAGACAGAGGAGGAAGAGAGAGGCAGGAGAGAGAGAGGCAGGAGAGAGCAAGGGTCAGGAGAGAGAGAGAGATGGAAGAAGATAGACAGAGGCAGGAGAGAGAGAGAGGCAGGAGAGACAGAGGAGTGAGAGAGAGGCAGGAGAGAGAGAGATAGAGGAGGGAGGGAGGATTAGGGGAAATTAGAGAGGAAATGGACAGCCTCTACCTGATTCTTCCATTTTTCCAACCTCCCATTTCCCTGGCCCATCTCACCTGGAAGACGCATCAGGAATATGAAGAGGAACGAGAAGAGGAGATACAGGACCTTCATGGCTGATGGCTGGGAGCTTCACCAGGAGCTGAGTCTGGGGAAGGCACCGAGCCTTCCATCTTATAAAGGTCCTGGCCCGTGGTCACCCAGGAGAGTTCAGAACCGGTATTGGCTGCAATGCTCATTACAGGGATTGGAATTCAACCACTTACCTGGTGAGTCAGAGAATGGTCCTCAAAGAACAATGCACACGCAGGAGATCTTATGCAAATCTGGATTCAGGAAACCCCAGAAAATCCCTTCCTCCTGCTCTTGGGACCAGAAAATTCCTCTTATCTTGCGCCATTTAAAACCCAGTGTATGAATGGAGTGAGGGGCTGGGCCTTCTCACAGGGGAACAAACTCAAACTCAGGGCCTGTAGCATGGAACTCACCTGCCACCCACTCTGTGGGACGTCCTGTTTTTCCTGAGTATCTAGGGACAGTCTCAGGCCAAACTGGGAGCTCTTTCCATCTAATTCTACCCATTCCTGGGACATTCAGCTCCTGGGGATGCAACAGGGCTAGTTCAAACCCAGGGACCCTGGAGGGGCTCAGGGCTTCTGGCAACATTGGGAGCATGGTGGGCCCCGTCCTCCCAGGTGATCCGAGCTAGTAAAATTCATGTGAAAGTTCCCCAGAAACTCCCCATCTTTCCCCCGGGACAGAGATGAGGCGGATGGGTGCCGCTTCCTTCCTCCGAGAAGGAGAATGGGAGGGTGGGATTGTGACTACACGTGGCCCCTCAGAGTCCACCCAGGCCTGGGTCAGGAGGTGGCCTATGGCCCACACTTGAATTCCTTAGGCTCACACCGTCACTCAGGGAAGGTCAGCTCCACAGGACTTCCGGGCTTTGCGAGCCGGGCTTTCCCTGCTTTCCACAGACGTCAGTGCTAAGGGAGCTCACTGCCTTTGGGATTTGGTGGAGAAGCACGGAGTGGGGGTGCAAGGCCTCCACGTGGTCTCCCTGTTGGCGACGGGTCTCTCAGGACCCTGTCCTTCCTCAGTGACCCAGAGAAGTCATCGGGGATCATAAACAATGAATAGAGCCCCATGCCAGGCGCTCAGGGGCCAGGCTTTTCTCAGGAAAATAAGAGACCTTTTTCCTGGTTCCTCCCTCTTTGGATCTAAGGGCAGTTTGAGAGACAAGCAGGCCCCAGTGTCCGTGTCTGTGATGTCTCGGAGGTGTAGCAGTGACACAGCCATGGGGACAATGAGACTTTACTCGTGACCTGCCTGATCTCTTCATTTAAAATGTCAGGTTCTGAAGAACCCTTTTCCTGGCAGGCCAGAAGTGGATTTAAAGGAAGCTGGTGAGGACATGGTGCAGTCAAGACCTTCAATGACTTTTTCCATAAAAGGGAGTTTCTGATGGGGTATGCAAAGAGAGGGCTGGGTCAGATGCCATCAGAACTGCTAAATGAACATGAACCCAGGGCTGCAGCTCAGTCACCAGAGAGTCATTCCCTTTGTCAGGACGTTGTTTCCCTGTGTGTTGAGCAGGCTGGAATCGAGGGGCAGACTCATTCATTCCTGACACTAAAACTATTTCCTCCTAGTGAAGAAAGCATACAGAGAAACGGAATGTGAAATAAAGCCTTTACGTGCTCTGCCTAAATTAATAATTATGTTTTTAAAATATATATGTCGCTGTCACCTTTAGAAAGAGGCAAACATCATGATACTTCACACTATTATCTCAGCATGGATCTCTTACAAATGAATGAGAATTCTCACACCAATCACGGTACCATTTACACAAATTAACAAGAATAACTCCCTGGCCTGAACAGACAGGAGCCGTAGGTGCTGAGGAAGCAAAGTGTCAGTAAATTATTACAAAACAAAAGTGTGCCCAGTAAATTATTGCAAAACAACAGTGTGCCCATAAATTATTGCAAAGCAAAAGTGTGCCCAGGGACACTGAAATTATTCCAAGAATAGCTCCATGGCTGGGTGCATGTTCAATGCAGATTCACATGTTGAAATAAGGTGTCACATCTCTTTCCTTGTTGAGTAAATATTCTTAAGGAAATGCCATGGTACTAGGCAAGGGGTCTTACTGGAGTTATTGCATAACTCTTATATGTAAATAAGAGTTTGAGTTAAGAAAGTGGTTCCCATTTATTCATGTGTGGCATCACTCCTGATTGATACGTTCTTAATGACTCCTATGCTTAACATGATTATTATAAAAGTAATACACTCACATTTAAAAACTCACCCATAGAAGAGAGTGAATTTTTCCTATACAGCAGGTCCAATCCCAGGAACCACCAATAGCATTGTGGTTTTATACTTGTTGTCCTCTCTAGATCTCAGTACATTTGTGAGGCCTTGTTAAAGAAGGAGGTGAAATTGCTCTGAAATAGGAAAGTCACTGTGAAATGCAGCACCTCTGTGTCGCTGGGGAAGAAGCCACCAGGGCTTAGGTAACATGGGCCTGGTCGCTCAAGGACAGCTGGGCTGACTGTCCCATGAAGATCCTATGGTTGCAGCTGCTTCCTTTTTCCTGGCATGGTCCAATGTGACTCCTTCACAGCCATGTTTGTCCTGGTCATAAGTTTTGTCTGATGAAGTCCACCAGAGTGTCACTTTTGTCTTTAAAGGTACAGTTACGATCTTGCTTCAGCAAGGAAGACCATCCACCAGCACAGACATGAGGGCCTTCCCAAAAGCTCAAAACATAGCTATGATAGGATTTGAGGGCATGCCAAGCTTAGGTAAAACCTAATTTAATTCATTTTTATGAGCTCAAAACAAAGCCATGTAAAAGGGGAACGATTAAGCCTGACTGAGAGACTCATGGCCTGTTTTTAATGGAACATAAGGATCCATGCTGTGTCCCCAAACCTCACACTGTGTCCCAAACCCCTTTCCTGTAACCGGGGAGGAACTTTCAGGCTGTTTCTTTGTGGCAAAGTGGTTCAGTTCCCCCGGTGAGAGTGGGAAGCCTCATTCCTATAGACAGGCTCCCAGAAAACAAAGCCTCTCCCATCTGTGATTTTAGAAAACAAAGTTTCTCAGCACTAAGTCCTCAGCGTTAAGTAACAGAAGCAGGTGTATTCATTTCTATTTCTGTGGAATGGCCAGCTTCGTGGGCATCAGGGCAGGGCAGTCCCCTGCTCTCAGAGGGCTGGGGCCTGGTGTAAGAAAGCCACCCTATCGACATTCCGAATAATTTTTTCTTTGAACCTGCGTTTTGTAAGTGCAGTCCTGTGAGTGCAACCTGTGCATGGGCAGAGTGGATACACAGAGACACAAGCTGCACAGGCTCAGGCCCTGGGGCACCACAGGCACATGACTGGTGATAGCTGGTCTAGCTGCCCTTAGCATACACATCCCTGGAGCAGCCCAGACACCTAGGGGCTGGGATGTGAAGGTGGCAGTGGCAGCAGCAGCAGTGTTCTCAGCCCTGGCGTGCAAGGAAGGTCTCTGTGTGGGGGCGGCACCGACACCTCTGTGCCTGTTCATCCCCAGAGTCACTCTTGGAGCTTTTGCACAAATGTTAACCTTCTTGCTTGCTTACTGGGACAGGAACCATAGATGATCAGGCAGCAAACTATCAGTAAATTAATGAAAGACAAAATGTGCACATGGACACTGCAATAAGTAGACCAGGGAGTTAGAGTTTTTCAGAGAGTTTAGAATTCTTCAAGGAGTTATCACGGCCTCAAAAATGGAAATTAAATTTATAAAGATAATCATGTTCAACAGAGAAGAGTGCTACTTTTATATAAACTTTCAGATGAATCAAACCTTAATAAGCAGGGCAATTTTAAATAGTTTTCTTCTTCTTATTAAAGATACAGAAATGGAATATATAAGCAGGCATTTTCAATAAACTACAAATTATGATGCCACTTTGGGTCTGGCGTAGGCCTCTGCAAATGACAGGAAATATCAAACGAGGCATCAAAATCCCATTGGATAAGTTCGCATTTAAAATTCAGTTCAAACTTACATGATTTGTTTAAACCATTTTAAAAGAATTCATTTTATGGTGGCTCACGCCTGTAATCCCAACACTTTGGGAGGCCGAGGCAGACAGATGACCTGAGGTCAGGAGTTCGAGACCAGCATGGCCAACATGGCAAAACCCCGTCTCTACTAAAAATACAAAAATTAGCTGGGTGAGGTGGCGCATGCCTGTGATTCCACCTACTCAGGAGACTGAGGCAGGAGAATCACTTGAGCCAGGGAGGCAGAGGTTGCAGTAAGCCGAGATTGTGCCACTGCACTCCATCCTGGGAGACAGAGCGAGATTCCTTCTCAAACAAACAAACAAACCATTTTAAAATAATCACTAGCTCCAGATATACTAAAATTTGTTAGTATATCCAAATAATTCATCCCCATATTGTCACAGCTTAGAAAATATTCCAGAAGCATTTGCTTCAGCAGATTCTTCTCAAAAGAAAAAATGAAGTTGCACCAGGTATAAAGTTTGCTGACAAAACAAATTAGTTGACAGATGAGTGGGCCAGAAAAATTTTGTGATTCACCCATATACCCCATTAGTAAGACATTATTATTTATTCTATTATAATCACGACACTCGTTTTGTGGGGAGATTTGTATGACTCTGTCATTACTCCTGTATGACTATTATCTCTATTTTATTTTTTAAATGATAAAAAATATTGGCTTGAGAAAGCTGAATATCCTCCCACCTTTCATGACACCTTCTTCTGCTGCTCTTTGAACAAGGCGCCCTGCATTTCCATTTTGCACTGAGCTTTGGGAATTTTGCAGCCAGCCCTGCCGTGGCCATTTTTATACAAGTTTTCTGATTTAATCCCCAGAAACAAACCTGCCAGAAGGGTATTACCCAAGTTCACGGAGGCAGGTCCTGGGGCCTAGAAAGGCTAGAGGACATGTTCAAGGTCACCTGGCTACTAAGTGGCAGAGATGCAATTTGAAATAATATCCCCCTCTCTTCAAAGCTCATGTTCCTAACCACCGCCACATGGTGTCCTGACAACCTCCCCTCTTCATCCTCCTACAACCCCAAAGCTGCAGTAATGCTCTGCCTAAGGCCAGAGTCCATGGAGCTACTGTCATTCTCTCCCATCTTCTGAGCTGAGTGGTGAGTCCAGAGCCTGGCCTGACCCTGCAGGAGGTGAGGGAATGAGCGCGCAGTTACTGCCACCTGGTGGCGGCTCGTCTATCTGACCCTGAAACGCAGATCGCATCTCAGTTTCCTGCCTCCCTGAAGCCTGATTGTGCACCTGAGACCTCTTGTTATTTCTTTACCCCTTAATGAACCTATTGAGAGTTCTCACAATTTTATGGATCCTCTCAAGGAATCAGCTTTTATTTATTTATTTTTAATGTTTTTTTGTGTGTATCCAGTTTCTTTTATTCACTCTTTTCTTTCTCTCTCTCTTTCTTTTTTTTTTTTTTTTCTTATTTACTTTGGGTTTAATTTGTTCCCTTTTCCCTTACCGTTTCTTACAGTGGAACCTTAAATTGTCTATTTGTGAGCTTTTCTGCTTTCTATCATAATAGCATTTAATTATAAATTTGTCTCAAAGAGCCACTTTAGTGGCACTTCCACAAATTTCAGTATGTTATGGTTTCATTTGCTAACAGTTCAACATATTTTCTACTGTATCTTGTGATTTCTCCTTTGACCATTTAGAAACATGTTTATTGATGTCCCAATATATGGGGATTTTTCCAGATGACTTTCTGTTATTGATAGCTTTGTAAATTCCACTGTAGATAGACACTATCTTTTGTATAATTTTAAACTATGTTGATTTTTTGAGACATTTCATAGGTTAGTATGAGCTCTATTGGGTAATATTTTAATGCATTCTGCTGTTATTTGGTAGTGTTCTATAAATCTCAAATAGGTTGTGCTGGATGATACTGTTGTTCAAGTCTTCTCTATCTTTACTAATATTTTGTCTGCTTTTAAAAATCTATTACAAGAAGAGAAGTGTTGAATTGTCTAATTGTAATGTTAATTTGTCTATTTCTTTAATGTCTACTGATTTTTCTTTAAGAATTTCAAAATTCTGTTATTAGGCATATACTGATTTAATATTAATGTCTGTTCTTGGTGATGTAACCACTTTATCATTAGGAAAAATATCCCTACCTATTACTGATAATACCCCTTGCTCTAAAATCTACCCCAATTTATGTCAATGAGCCAATATAGTCAATCCTATTTTCTTTATACTAATGTTTTCATACTGTATCTCTTTCCATCCTTTTATTTTTACTCTAAATTTGTTCTTACAGTTTATATGTAAAGTGGGTTTTTATAGACAGTATGTAGTTGGGTCTTGTTTTTTACTGAACTGAAAATCTCTGTCTTTAAGGAGCTTCTAGAATGTTCACAGCATGCTCTTTTCATCATGTGGAATCAAATTTCTACCTGGCATCTTCCCTTTCTGCCAAAAAAATTATTTTTGCATTTTATAGTACGGACTTGCTGGTGAGGAATTCTCTTAGCTTTTACTGTTGTTACTGGAAAATGCCTTTACTTATTATTTGATTATGTGTTTACCCTTTTTTTAAGAAATATACTTTTGCTGGGATGGATTTCTAAGATAACATTTTTTTTCTTTTGGCAGTTGAAGATATCACTTATGTTTTGTTCTTCTGTAAAGTAACATGTCTCCTTTCAGGCTGCTTTTTAGTTTTATTTTTGTTTTTGAGACGGAGTCTCGCTCTGTTGCTCAGGCTGGAGTGCAGTAGGGTGATCTCAGCTCACTGCCATCTGCACCTCCTGGGTTCAAGAGATTCTCCTGCCTCAGCCTCTCGAGTAGCTAGGATTATAGGTGCGTGCCACCATGCCCGGTTAATTTTTGTATTTTTTTTAGTAGAGACAGGGTTTCACCATGTTGGCCAGGCTGGTCTCAAACTCCTGACCTCAGGTGATCTGCTCGCCTTGGCCTCCCAAAGTGCTGGGATTATACGCATGAGCCATTGTGCCCGCCCTCAGGTTGCTTTTAAAATTTTCTTTTTATTACTGATTTAAAATAATTTGATTATGATATGTTTCATGTGGTTTTCTTCATGTTTGTTCAGTTTGGATGTCTTCGTGTGGTAATTTTGTGTGTCTATAGTCTCACCAAATTTGGAAAACAGTAGGCCATTCTTTCCTTAGGTCTATCCTCTCTCCCAAAACTTCTTTTTTTTATATTCGAGATGGAGTCTTGCTCTGTCACCCAGGCTGGAGTGCAGTGGTGTGATCTCCACTCACTGCAACCTCTGCCTCCCGGGTTTAAGCGATTCTCCTGTCTCAGCCTCTGGAGTAGCTGGGATTAGAGGTGCATGCCACCACGCCCAACCAAATTTTTATTTTTAGTAGAGATGGGGTTTCACCATATTGGCCAGGCTGGTCTTGAACTCCTGACCTCGTGATCCACCCTCCTCAGCCTCCCAAAGTGCTGGGATTACAGGTATGAGCCACCACGCCTGGCCGTCTAAACACACCTTGGCGCTAGATTGCGTCATGTTTCTGCACAGGTCACTGCTTATTATTTTCCAGCCCTTTTCTCCTCTCTTTGCATTATTTCTTCATTCATTTGTAGTAATATAAACTCAGGTTTATTCATATTTATTTTGGAATATATGCCACAGTCTAATTCATAATATTTTTTACTCAGATGTTTATTTTTAATCTCTGGAAATTCCATCCTTTGTTTCTTTATATCTCTCACTCATTATAAACAGTTTTTCTCTTCAACCTTGGACACATTCATAACGTTTATAATAGCTCGTTTATATCTTTTTTGCTGATCCTAGTGTCCTTGTCATTTCTGGATCTGTTTTAACTGAAAGATTTTCCTCTTGGTTATGACCATATTTTCCTGCATGGCTGCTAAGTTTTTACTAGGTTCAGTGCATTATAAAGTACAAATTGTTGAATGATGGATTTAGTTGTTTTCCTTTGAAGAATGTTAGGCTTTATTCTGTCACACATTTAAGTTTCTTATAGATCAGTCTGGTCCTTTCAAGAATGGTCTAGAAAAAAATTTGTTAGAGTAGTTGCAGAACAATTTAATCTAGAGCCAAGTAGCACCACTACTAATGTGTTAGTTGTCTGAGAACCCTGCAGTCTCTCCACTTTGCTTGTGGGAATGAAAACTTTTCCAGCCGTTAGTGCTCCTGACATTGTTATCCAATCCCTTTTGGGTGTTTTTGTTTCCCTCTGGCCTTGTGAAATCTTACCCCAAGGATGTTCACATGAAAACACAGCAGCCCAGGACTGAAGATTTACCATGTATCCCTGCCCCTACCGCCAACACTTGGGGGCCTTGCTTCCTCCTAGGTACCCTCTCTCTGCTATTCTGCCCTGGAAGTGGGGGTGTCTTGTGCTTTGGAAAGTTTGATCTCAGTTTCTTCAATGCCTCAGGATCGCTGGTCTTCGTTTGAGTCCTCCTCTGTGTGCTGTGGTCTGGACCCTGCCGCTGTAGTGAGCTGGGGGCAGTCGAAAGCGTCACTGCACTGGTCTGTTGCGCTGCTTATTACCCAATCTCTAAACACAGCTGTCACACCTGTTGACAGGTTCCCTTTTGTCTACTATCAGAGGGAGATTCTCATAGCAGTGTGTCCATTTTGGATGGAAAGTGAGGAGCAGTCTCATCTTTTTGGGTCCTTGAGCCTTTTCTTCCTAAGAGCCTCGTTGTACTGTCTTTTCTCCACACATAGTGCCATGACTGGGGTCTGGTGTCAGGTATGCAGGACCATGCACTCCATTTGCTGGAATCCTTCTGCATCAACGTTGAGAGAGCACTAGATAGTTAAACTGCGGTACCTCCAAATCATTTGAATGATTAAAGATGCTTCAATCAATAAATCATTTGAATGTACTTCAATTCAATAAATACTTGTGAGCAACCTTCATGCTCAGGGCACTTTACAAGCAGTCCAGGAAGAATGAAGACAAACTCCTTGGTTTAAGGCTCACAAAATCTAATGTGGAAATTGGCAGTATGTCACTGTACATAACGTAAAAACCAAGCAAGGGTTATAGATGAAGGACTCAAGTCAGAACCCTGTGGTGAACCAGAGGAAAGACTGTAAGCATTTGGAAAATCACCTGTGTTTTTAAGAAGGAGATAAAATGTGAGACGGTCCCTGAAGGACAGGTTAAAGTTTAGAGATGAAGTTGGAGGAGTGAGGCAGACATGAGGCCAACCAGAGCAGAGGCATGGGTGAGAGAAAGCAAAGTGAATATCTGAGGAAGAGCCAGATTCCCTATTTCTCTGAAGACAAAGTTTTTGGAAGGAATTGGGATAGCCCCTGAGGGATGCATGAAAACCTTAGAGCTAGATTTGGCGGAGAGATGCCATTTGGGGTAGAGGGACTGAAAAGGCCCAAGGCTTGGGTGACATGAAAGCAAAGGGCATATTTCAAGAGAGTGAAGAGTCCAACTTCACTGGGGCGTCACGTTCACAAAGGAGGAATAGAACCTGGTAACCCTTGGATAATAAGGTCAGCCTCCCTTGTAGATTTCTCCAGAGATTCTACTTTCTTTGAAAGAAAGGTGAGTTCTTAAGACTTTCTGAGTTGCCTGTTTGGAAACAACTACAAAAATAACCAGATTTTTTTAAAAATCAAGCTCCTAATTTTTTTTGAAAACATTTCAATTTGATTTTACTTTTATAAACTTTAAGAAGGCATTTCCACACTTTACAACACTCTCATCATGTTTCTGGGTTTTTACTTCTTTCTTCGACAGCATTTTCGGCCACGTGTCGAGCACTTGCCAATCTGTTCCTCCTTTGGAAGGCAGCTGAGCAGAGCACACCGGCCACCTCTGACTCTGCAATAATATTTCTGCAATGTGTTTATGATTCCTCCATGACCTGCAATGACAAAATAGCACACATGGAAAGGTTTTAGGAGGGCTTTTGGTATTCCTCAAATAAATAACTCATCTGTTGCTTTTCTTGTATTCTTTTATTTCTTTTTCCTTTTTCTATAAAATCAGGAGAAAAATAAAGGTATGACTAAATGACCCATAGACAATGTTTCTACGGCTGCAGCTGTGGACCCACAGTGGCACCAGGGAAGTGGCGTGACCCTGTGACTGCCACAGGAACAGTGGGGGTGCTGAGGCTGTGGTGTCCTCAGAGGCACCAACCACTGCACTTAGTAAAACAGGAGCCTGTGCTTCTGTTCTGTTCAGAGTAAATCAATCTTCCCTGCTGTATTAAAATTTTATGTTGGATTCATGTCTCATCAGCAGGTATAACAATCTTCCCATGAAGAGATGGGGAAAGAGCTTTGGGGAGCTATTTAGTTTCTTAGGAGTGGATCTGGAAAGTTTGGGAAACCTGATTTAAGGTTCTTAATTATTATTTTTTTTTTTTTTGAGATGGACTCACCCTGTCACCCAGGCTGGAGTGCAGTGGCACGATCTCGGCTTACTGCAACCTCCACCTCCCAGATTCAAGCAATTCTCTGCCTCAGTCTCCCAAGTAGCTGGGATTCCAGGTGCCTGCCACCATGCCCGGCTAATTTTTGTATTTTTTAGTAGAGACAGGGTTTCACTATCTTGACCAGGCCGGTCTTGAACTCCTGACCTTGTGATCCACCCACCTCGGCCTCCCAAAGTGTTGGGATTACAGGTGTGAGCCACCGCGCCCGGCTGCTTAATGATTCTTGTCTGAAAAAAAATATGGTGATGCCTAGTTCCCATACAACAAACCTGCTTGGTCTAAGGCACTCTGAAGGGTGGAGAAAGACTGACTCTGAACTATGTATTCTCAATTAGTTCAATCCTTGGATTTCCCAACCCATCTTACCTGGAACAGGCACCAAAAACAAGAAGAGCAAAGCAAATAGAAGATAATGGATCCTCATAGCTGCCAGGCTTCACCCCACGCTGAGACTGGATGGAAAGGTGTGCTTGGTCCCTTTATAAAGGTTCCAGCCATGGCTGCAATTCTTGTCATGTTGCAGTGATGAGACTATGACATGTTTCCTGATGCGTCATACCAATGCCTCTCACCGTGCAGAACACACCCACTCACTCAGTTAATTAGGAACCCAATGGAGAGGCAGAGCTCCCTGCGAATGTGTGGCTGTCCTGGAGCTCTCTGGGCTCCAGGGGCTTGTGTGAGTGTGGGTTGGATTGGGTTGTGGGTACAGATAGGGCTGGCATGGGCAAGAATGCCCCCTTTGGGGAGTAGTCTCAGGGCATGTGGCTGGGGCCTGACTTGTCTGTACTTTGTTACTCTGGAGCTTTTCTTCCTTTTCCTAAAATGCTGGGAGAGTCTAAGACCCTCCTGGGGACCAAATAAATCCAGCCCTGGACATATTCAGTATCTGGCAATAGGACTAGCTTTTTGGTAGTGAAGTAAGGGAGGAAAATGGGCTACATTCCCTGTCCCCCTGGGCCTTGGCCTATGATGGAGTGCTATAATTTGAGTGAAACATGGGTCATTCTTTCATTTTTATTGCAGGGGGAGACAGAGTCTCACTCTGTTGCGCAGGCTGGAGTGCAGTGGCCTGATTACAGCTCACAGCAGCTTGAGCTGTCAGGCTTAAGAGGTCCTCCCACTTCAGTCCCCTGAGTAGCTGGGACCACAGATGCATGCCTCCACACCTGGCTAAATTTTAAATTTTCTGTAGAAAATAAAGTGGGTTCTCACTATGCTGCCCAGACTGGTTTTGAGCCCAAATGTGAACTCCTGGGCTCAAGCAATCCTCCCGCTTCAGCCTCCTAAATTGCTGGGATTACTGGCATGAGCCACTGTGTGCAGCCCATGTCTGTTTCTTCATCATTGTCTAAAACCTACCAAATTTATGAGTAAAGAAGGTGTTTAATTTTACTTCATCAGAGAAAGGGGATACTGGGATGGTAGATTTAATAGACTGGCGTCTCCTCCTAGTCAAAGACTATCCCTGTGCAAAAGAGGGGCTTCAGAATAGACATTTAAGACCTCAAGTTACTCTTGACTCAGGAGCATTCGAGGTTGTCCAGGGGCCAGATGATTTCCCCTGGATATAGATTCAATGTTTAGGGGGAAAAATGCTAAAAAAGAAAAAAAAAAAAAAACAGCGATTAGACTTCAATGTTCAGGAATCCAATAGATGGGTTATATTTGGTTGACTATCAATTGGGAGCTAAGTAAGTCAATCACAATTCAATTGGGAGCTGAAGTCACCATGATGTCTCCTAGCTGCTGCTTCATGTGAATGCAATTATAACGGATCCACTAAGGATCCAGGGTGTGTTAGTTCTGGCAGTGTGTGTTCAGAATTTGGGTGCACCACACCTGTCAGATTCAGTAAGCAAACTCTGAACACACACTATAGGAAGGGAGAAGTATCATGTTTTCAGGGTAGGTGAGGGTGAAGTGGGTGAGATACAAAGAGGGGACCAGTCTTGGTTCTTTCTCTCCAGAAGCTCCATGGATGGATGGGCAGGCAGTCAAATGATAAATTTAGGATGGATTCTAATGGGAGTCATAGGAAGAGTTCAAGCGCAGGGCTGCAGAAATGTAGAAGAAAGATAACTCAGGCTAAGAGTGGAGCTCAATCAGCAGATGTAAGACTTTAGATTTGTAGACACTTCTTTTTAAAATCTAACTTTCCTCTTAAGTTCATGATTTGAGACAAAGCAATTGGAGATATTTATAAATGGGGGAAGGAGGTGAGTGTGGATGGGATGGGTGCTGACTTCACAGTCTTACTATGTCAGACATAACAATGGCGTTGGGTGCTGTAGAAAATTAGCACCAGCTCTCAGCCTGGGGTGCAGAGAGTCAGACGCTGGAGATGACTTGCTTTTCCACATGGAGAATAGACCTCCACAGATGAACCCCTGGTCTAACCTGTTCCTTCGCAGACTGGGAGGCATTTTTATGACAACACCACTATTTCATAAAGGTTCCTTGGGAAGGAAAAGCGCCACTTTTCTTGTCAACTAATTTGGGAGCTGGGAATTGGAGACTGGGTTGTGACAATCAGCCTTTTCAAGTTTGGACACACGCCTCACTCACAAAATCACTTTTGAGGGGAACTTATGTGTTTTAAGAAAATTATAAAAGTAATGCATTTTTATGGTAAAATTTCAAACAATAGAAGAGAGAGACTGTGTAATTTACTTCTTTACTCCGGGGAACCACTGGTAACTGTGAATTGCCCTCTTTTTGGCTTATTACAAAATACTTTTTATGTCATAAATACTTTTAGCCTCCCAAATGATAACAATTACACATGTACTGTCCTAATAGTTGGGTGAATAAATTCATGCATCTGAAGCTTTACAACACTAACGAGAGCTGGGTCTTGTCACTCCCTGCCCCTGGGCTCTGAGTCACAGCTCTTGGAACTGCAGATCCTGCAAATTTTTGCACTCCATGTGCTTGGTTTCCTTGTAGCTCTCACAGCCAACATTTCTACAATTTTGATTAGCTTGTGCGAGGAAGAGAAACTTTAGTTATTTATCACCTTCGTTCATGTCAGACTTTCCTTTAATTATTCTTTTTAAATCCTGTTCTGAAAATGTGGAGCAGAGATGTGATTGGTCCAGGTTTTTGGCTTGAGGGCAGAGCTATGTGGAAGACAAACACCAGGTCTGAAGTGAGGCACCATCGGGCTGTGGCTCAGCCCTACCATGTATGGTGTGGGTTTACCTGAATAAATTACCTAAGCTCTGTGAGCATCTGTAACTCAGCAACAAAGCACAGAGAGCAATACATTTCCTGTTTAGGTCACAGTGAAAGCCCTATGAGTTAATGGTGTGAAATTGACTTGTACATTGCAAATTACCATGTGACCCATGTATCACCACAGTGTCACCCACGTGACCCTCGGCTAACAATATCAAGCCTCTGACATGGGCTCCCAACACGGGAATCCAGGTTGTCAACTCTTCTTCATCTTGACATAGTCTAAGATGAAGGTTGGCTCAGCCATTCTCCTTTGCAGCCATTAATCTTGTCACAACCACCATTATATAAGTTATATAGAGGCAGACAGTTTTGCAATTTTATAGATGAGGACACTGAGGCTCAGAGAGGTTGAGTGACATGCTGTAGTGAATGGCAGCATTGTGACCTGAAGCCAGTGTGGCCAGTCATTCCTCTGTCTGCTCTCAGAGCCATCCCTTGCCTGCTGGTGGTCTACACTCATGTGTAGTGGTCTATACTTAGGTGTGTACCCTTTTCCATCACCCCATTGTCCCTAAACTCACTGCATCCTTGCATCTCAAGAAATCTGTCCAAACTACTTTTCCTAAGTTCAGCCAAGCCTTTTACATCCCCAGCTCAATGGATTTTTTTGTCTGTAATCTCCCAACCTGACCACTTTGCAATATGTGTCTTGTAAGGCCACTTTCAGAAACCTATTCCTCCATTTCAATTCAACATCCAGAGAACTTCATGGACACCTGCTCTATATTAGGGTCTTTGGACCTGGTGCTGTGCAGGATAGAAAGATAAGCAATATTTACTCTCTAGGCTCTGAATTTTCATTATTTCCCAGTCTAATGGAAAAAGATACAAGCTGACACAGTAACACGATGTAACAGACATCTGCTTTCCATTTTCTCCTCCTGTCCTTCCCATTACTACCTTTGATTCATCATGGAACTTTTTTTCCTTCTCCTGTCCCTGAAATCCCCAAAAGGGAGCATCTTCAATAATTTAACATTTTTATGGCAATCATAATGATGATGATGACAACGATCCTCCTCCTTGTCATCATCACCACATCATCGTAACAGATTTATTGAGCACATATTATGTTCCAGACACTGTGCTAAGCAATTTACTTGCATTTATTTCATTTGAATCTTGCAGTAATTTAATAATGTTGATACACTTACTTGCATTTCACAAATGGGGAAACTGAGACCTAGAAGGCCAGTTGATGCTCCCATGCTCCTAACTGTATTCCAGATGCTTACTTGCTGGCCTCTGCTGGCTTCATACGATCTTTGGGATGTGGTTATCTATGCCTACATGTGGCTACCTTCCATCTTCATCTCTAGTCTGAACCATTTCTCCAATGTTCTCAACCAATCTTTACATCACTTGAATATCTTTACCATCTTGATAACATTAACGCCTTGTGCCTCTTCTCTCTTTCTGTAAACGTCAACTTCACTCCCCAGATTGCTTGGTGACAGAGGCTGGAAACTAGATTCTTTCTGACTCTTCTCTTCCTAATTACTCAGACACCATCACGCATGGCATCTTTTCTTTCTTTCTTTCTTTCTTTTTCTTTTTTTTTTTTTTTTTTTTTTTGAGACAGAATAGCACCCTGTCTCCCAGGCTGGAGTGAAGTGACGCAGTCTTGGCTCACTGCAACCTCCACCTCCTGGGTTCAAGCGATTCTCCCACCTCAGCTTCCCAAATAGCTGGGACTGCAAGTATGCGCCATCATGCCCAACTAATTTTTGTATTTTTAGTAGAGACAGGGTTTCACCATGTTGGCCAGGCTGGTCTCGAACTCCTGACCTCAATTGACCTGGCCTCCTCGGGCTCCCCATGTGCTGGGTTTACAGGCATGAGTCACCATGCTTGGCCAGGCATCAGCCAATTCTTTCTACAAAGTGGTTTGTATAATTTTCAGGGACCAACCCAAATACCAGCTCCTCATGATCCCAATCACCCCAGGTGAAAGTGATCCCTCCCTCCTCTGCAGTTCTGCGGAGCACATTTTGCATGACACTTGGAGCTTCTACCAAGTTCCATAATGAATGCCATATACTATTTGTGAACATTTCTTATTATCTTTAATAGATGATGTCTTTTCATTTATGTCCTTACGTTAATGAGTAAGTACATACCCAAGTCCTATGTTGCTTTTACCCTTTAAATAATAAGAATTATTTTCAAATCCTTGAGTATCCCCTAGGATGCTCAGGATGAATATTACAAAGAAGAAATAATTCCAGAAGATCAAGGAAACAGGGAGAGAATGCTAGCAGCTAATGCAAAGACAACGAATGATTTACAACATGAGAACAATCTGAACACACTTATGGTTTAACAAAACAAATAAATTTGTGAGATACTGAGTGTGGCAGGCAGCCACTACAATGGCCTCCAAAACCCCTGCCTTTAGGGAATGCTGGTATCGTGCTTTGGTACAGATATGATATGATATGGAGCAGAAGCTTACGAGACTGAAGGCCAGAAGACCAAGAACTGAACTCAGGGCTGCTGTGTTTCGGATACCAGTGGGAGAAAGAGGCAGACCTGAGTGCCAGAGCCATCTAGAAGAAGCAATCAAGAGTTAATACAATGGTTGAGCATGAGAGAAGAAATTAAGAGAGGACGCAGGCTAGGGAGACTGTTCAGGGGACAGGGTAGATGGCGGTCCCATTAATTAGAATTAAAGTGGTGATACCAGCAGGCACTGAGGGAGACATGCTATGGAGAGAGACAGCCAGGGTTAACATATGACATCTTTTTTAAACAGGCTCAAACTAGTTTAGGAATTTATAGCCTTAGCAGTGATGTGGGGTTGGATGCCTTTCCCAGAGTTTCTAAAATCATGCCTGACAAGATGGGGGATGACTCTCCTAATTCCTATGGACAAAATCAAGAAGCAGATAAGTGTATGAGAAATTCATATAAAGTTACCCTGAAGACATTTTTCTACCCATCTGGCGGCAATATTTTCACCACAAATAGAATGAAGTGCATGATAGTGCCTAACTTCTGTTTACACGGTGATACTTCAGTTGGATTCTTCCTATTTAATCATAGCCCTGTCCCAGTGAAATCTCACCCTATACCACCTCTGGCCACCAGCCTACACAGTTCTGCTGGCTGCTTCCTCAGGCAGGACTTTTAGGGGACAGGTGGCTCTTACAGAACAATCATGAGGTCAACTCATCAATGGGCTGGCAGCCGAGGTGGGGAAGTGATGCATCCAAGGCAAAAGGTGTGACCCAGGGGACTTTTTTGTTAAAATAGCTCAGCTGCCACTGTCCTTTCTTCAGAACTGGTAATTGACATGAGCCTATTTACTGATGTGGTAATAGGCCATGGATGACTATTAAATAATTTGCACATTGTGGCTGGTACCTCTGGAGCTGTTATTACGAACCTGGCACTGCAGTTGGTGCTTTAATGCATTTCTCTGACAAGAAAAGGGCATAAAGTAGGTATCAGAATTTTTACTTAAGGATAAGGAGGAGGCACAGTGGCTCATATGTGTAATCCTAGCACTTTGGGAGGTCAAGGTGGGTGGATCACCTGAGGTCAGGAGTTTGAGACCAGCCTGGCCAACATGGTAAAACCCCGTGTCTACTGAAAATACAAAAATTAGCTAGGAGTGGTGGCGGGCACCTGTAATCTTAGCTACTTGGGAGGCTGAGGCAGAAAAGTTGCTTGAACCTGGGAGGTGGAGGTTGCAGTGAGCCGAGAGCACGCCATTGCACTCCAGCCTTGGCGACAGCGAAACTCTGCTTCAAAAAAATATCAACAGAAAAAATTAGGAAACTAAGGCTAAGACAAATGAAATAACTTTCTAAAATTTGAAGCCCAGGACCCTCAGGCTCACAGATTATGCTAACTATTTGCTTTATTATTCAGGTTATTGTAGTTATATTTTATATCCACGTTTTTGTCAAAAGTTTTTGGTGTGGGGTTTCCCAGTGGAAAGGTAAATGATTATATATGGTGGAGAATAAATGAGAGAGGGCTTGGGGAATGGAAGCCATACCTCACCCACTTGGCCCAGACCACAGGGCTACTCCTGTTTTGAGGATTTCCAGCTAACTGCCTTATAAAAGTACATAGCATGGTATTTATGGTGCTAGAGCACCAAGAAAAATTCAATAAAATGATGAATTTGACATCTCTGGCTCAATCTCCTCTTCCATATTTTTCAAGATATTTTATGATTGCATATATTAGGGGCCAGCAAACTTTTTCTGTAACGGGCTAGACAGTAAATATTTCCAGGCATTGCTGGCCATGTGGCTTCTGTTGCAACTACTTAATTCTGCAGGTATAGTACAGAAGCAGTCATAAACAATACATAAACAAATGGCCGTGGCTTTGTTCCAATAAAAATTTATTTATAAAACGGGGTGGCAACTGGATTTAGCCAGTAGTCCATAGTTTTCTGACCCCTGGCATATATTTGTGAGACACTGAGTGTGTAGCCGGCAGCCTCTATGATGGCTGCCAGGGATCCCTGTCTTTGTGAAATGCTGTTATTCATGCTCTAGTGTAAGCCACTCCTTTTGATTATGAGCTGACTGCATTCACTCATTTCTAATAAATAGATTATAAGTCTATGAAGCAATAGATTATAACCTAATCTCAGAAGTCATGAGAGTAAGCTATAAAAAGGCTGTGGGTTCAGTTTTGGATGCCTTCTCACTCTTCTTGCTCTTATGGAAGCCAGCTGCCATGTTTTGAGCTGCCCTATGGAGAGATCTTCAAGGCAATGAACTGAGGGGGTTCTCTGGCTAACAGCTAGGGAGGTGCTGAGGCTCTGAATATACCAGCCCACACTGAACTAGCTCCCGCCAGTAACCATATGAGTGAGTTTAGGGAAGTAGATCCTTCCCTGTGTAGGCTTCGGATAAAACTGCAGCCCTGGCTGACAACTTAACTGAAACTTCGTGACTGAGCTTGACCTAGAAGCACCCAGCTGGGCCATGCCTGGATTCTACAACCCACAGAATGTGTGAGATAAACAATGTTTGTTCTTTTCATCCACTAAGTTTTGGGATAATCTGTTACACAGCAATGGATAACTAACATAGTGAGGTATAGTGCAAAGAACAGAAGAGATTTAGAGACTTATGTTCCAGTCCCAGTTTTCTGACAAATTTACTATGTAAATTTAGACTAACTGTCAACCAAGTCAGGCCCTTCCTTTTTTATTCTGCCTACAAAAGGGAAAGGAATCATGGATTTCTGAGGTCATTACAGGTCTAAGTCTTCATGGTTCATTGAATTGAGTCAAGCTGATTCCTGCATCTAAACCAGAGTCTTGAACTGGAAACCTATGAGTCAAATATAGTCCATCAACGTATTTTGATACTAGATGTCAACATTTAAAAAACTAAAATTTTGTATAAAAATCCAGCTTTCTCACTTCTTCAGAAAAATGCAATGATTAAACCACCAGGGCTCACATTTCTACATGGAACACTAAGATTTATCAAAAAATCTCTTGTCCCGTTACATCAGGGGTCCCTAACCTCTGGGCCACGGACCAGTACCAGTCCATGGACTGTTAAGAACCACGCCACAGAGCATGAGGTGGGCGACAGGCAAGTGAGCGAAGCTTCCTCTGTATTTACAGCTGCTCCTTGTCACTCGCATTACTACCTGAGCTCCACCTCCTGTCAGGTAAGTGGCAGCATTAGATTCTCATAGGAGCACGAACCCTATTGTGAACTGTGCAGGCCAGGGATCTAGGTTGCATGCTTCTTATAAGAATCTAGTGCCTGATGATCTGTCACTGTCTCCTATCACTCCTGATAGAGCTCTTTAGTTGCAGGAAGACAAGCTCAGGGCTCCCACTGATTCTACACTATGATGAGTTGTATAATTATTTCATTGTATGTTACAACGTACAATGTAATAATACAAACAAAGTGCACAATAAGTGTAATGCACTTGAATCATTCCAAAACCATCTCCCCACCTTGGTCCATGGAAAAACTGTCTTCTACAAAACTAGTCTATGATGCCAAAAAGGATGGGGACAGCTTATTTACATAGAATATGAGCGCTCCAATGCACTGCAGTACCCAATTCCTTACTATCTCTCACTGGCCTGGCTCTGATGGACTTTGGGGAACCACTTGAATGATGCTTGATTTTATTTTGAGATCTTCCCTAAAACAGAGAAATTATGTTCTTTTACCATCTGGTTGTATCTTGGGTCCAGGACACTGGCTAATTTTTAGTTCAATGTGGCCTTTGCGAAGTTCTATGATGTCATAACATCTAGATCCACAAGTCCTGCTGGCACAAACTTCAGGGAAATCCCAGATTAGAGCCACATATTCCTATGTTAGAACATTAGAGCTCTTATGTTCTTCTCTCTCTTCCTCATATCTAGAATACTTCTTATCCCTCCATCTTTATAGAAAAACACAGACACTTCCACATACACACACACATTTCTAGTTTCACACCATTGTGGTTGGTAAAACATACTTCATATGATGTTAATGATGTTAATCTTCTTAATTTTATTTATTTAAATGTATTAACTTGTTTTGTGACCTAACATGTGATCTACTCTGGAGAATATTGTATGTGCCCTTGAGAAGAATGTGTATTCTTCTCTTGCATAGAATGTTCAGGATGTGTCTGTCAGGTCCATTTGGTCTTTAGTGTTGTTCAAGTTCACTGTTTCTTTATTGTGCTTCTTTCTGGATGACTTATCCAATGTTGAAAGTGGGGCACTGAAATCTCTGCTGTTACTGAATTGCTCTTACTCCTTTCAGTTCTGTAAATCTTCACTTTATAGATTTACAATTGTTATCTTGAGGAATTGGCCACTTTCTCCTTCTATAACAACCTTATTTGTGTCTTATTACAGTTTTTGACTTAAAGTCTATTTTATCTGATATAGGTACAGCCACTCTTGCTCTTTTTGGTTACCATGTGCATGGAATGTTTTTTCCCATCCCTCCACTTTCAGCCTGTGTGAGGTCTTCTAGCTGAAGCGAGTCTCTTGTGGACAGAATATAGTTGGATCTTGCTTTTTTATACATTCAACCACTTTACATGTTTTGATTAGAAAATGTAATCCATTTACATTCAAAGGGATAGGTAATGACTTACTAGTGCTATGTTGTTGATTGTTTTTCTTTACTGTTCGTAGTTCCTTTGCTTATAAAATCAATGTACTATTCTCTCTCTAAACTTCAGATCTCAGAGTGTATTTAAGAATATCACATCTTTGAGCAGTTGCTCATTAATTCAATCTCAAAACTGGGCATCTTCTTTAAGTCAAGCTATGAGATCCTCACGCCATCCTGGCAATGGCAAACCAAAATGTGTTTTAGTTTTCTCCAAAGTATATTGAAATCTCTTTATCTAGTTTTGCAGATGGAAGATTATAGGAGTGGAAGTCAATACCCTCCTCTTCTCTATTAATCTCTGATATAAGCATGTGCACAGAGGTGGTTTTTGGCATCTCTCCATTTTCTGGGGACAGCCTCTTTGAAAAGAAAGTCTTTTTTTCTCTTTTTTTATTTCCATAAAGGCTACTCAGCCAAATAAATGAGATAACTGTTTATTTCCCTACCCAGCATCCTATTTGTTATTTTTTCAAAATTCCAACTTCTTCTTACCTTTTTTGCTTTTTTCCAGGAAAAAAAAAAATATCTAATTAGATCCTAACTTGAAGAATCCAGGCTCAACACCTCCTGAGATAGAAAAAGGGGGTGACAGTGTGCCTTAATGATCCAAGAAGGCATGAGGTGGAGCAGGAAAGAAATCAAATGCTACTTTGGTGAACAACAAGATCCTAACTCTTGGGGAAGTGAGAAGCAGCTCAGTAATCAAGGAAATATTTCTTTCTTCACTTTGGGTTAAGACTGTACAGTCCTCAAAACCTAACATTTGTCCTGGGGAGTTGTACAGATGTTCTATCTAACAGGTTCATGAGCTATGAAATAAGCTTGTCTGCACTCACCCTGGTGGGCACGCATGGAGAAAGCCTGAGGGTTGGACCAGTACCCAGTAGACAAGGCGTTTTGGAGAGCTCAGCCCTTCAGGCTTAATGTTCTCTGGAGTTTGGGTGTGACTAGACACCTGTGATATTTCTGCTGTTGTTCTTGGTGACTGTTTCAGCCTGTTTAAGGGAAGGGAAAGAGGTGCTGGGACAATAAAGTGGTGTCCTCACTGCTGGCAGGTGGGAGGGAGCTATCCCAAGCAGTGAAGGAGAGAAGGAGGGTGAATGAAGGAGGAGGACAACTTGGGGTCAAGAGACTGAGGCTGGGACGTGTAAGAGCCCACTGGCCTTTTAAAGGACCTAAGCAAAGAAACTTCCCTTTTGGAATCTGGGAAAAGCATAAATGTTCCAGACTTTGATTTGTCACCCTTTGATAAAATCTCCAGAAACTTTGGTAAAATGTTCTGTTTGTACTGCATAGGTCTCGTACAAAAGTGTGAGGGAGTTTGAGGGAACTTGTGGTCAGGGGAGGGTGGCTGTGGTCCACTGCAACCCTCCTGTGTGCTCCTGGAAAGGGGGTATCACCTTTTACATGGAGGTGACCACAGCAGAAAACCACGACCCACACAGCAGGGCCTCCGCTCCGGGGGATGCTCAATGCTCACAACACATAGGAGGACCCAGAAACACTTTGTTCAGGAAGAACAACTCTGTACTTCAAGCAATGGTCTGAGCTCTGGACGCAGAAGAAGCACAGTGAGGTAGCTTAATAAAAACAGCTAAAGATCTGCTCCAGACAAGGAAGTCAGGTCACTGTAGGAGGTGCCTTAGCATAATATTTAATTTTCAAAAGCGACCAAGATGGGACCGAGAACCACAAGATTCGAGGAAGATGACTCCTTAAGGATGAGGACACTCATCTGGCTTAGAGACACAACCCGGCCTGTAGCTGGTACCGTCTGCACCTCAGGCTTCTCCCCGTAACAACTCAGTGACAACAGCAAACTCATATGTGAAGCTTTTCCAGTTCCTTTGGTTTTGCTCACCTGTGACATGCACCACACCTAGCATCAAACATCGCAGCTGAATCTTCAGTCCTGTGAGTCACCGTGACTCTCCGCCATCAGCTGGTCAGGCAGATGTGAGTTCCAGGAAGCCCGAGGCGGGCACATCCCCCTGCCGGGAACGGACCCAGTCCCTGCCCTGTCTTGTGGCGTGAATGTGCATTCCTGGTGCTGAGACTGTCCGGCCACCTTTACTCCTAGTCATGCTAGAGTCTGCCAGGCTTTCCTCACCTGGAGGAGGACACGTGAGTCCTGTGGGAGGAACTGTATAGATGGACACCCAGTGTTAGAGGAGGAAGGATGGAGAAGCACAATGATGCCGACATGCTGCCTTCCAAGATTTCTTCAGCTGTAGCAACTTCCCCACTTCCAGGCACTACCACATGCCTGGTCAATCCTACAGAGAGGCTGAGAGTCTCTTTGTCACCTGGTCCCCCCATTGATGTCCCTCTACCCGGCCTTGCAGTTGATGCTGCTCTCCATGGGCTCCCCCACCCAGAATCCAGGCACTGAGTCAACTGGGAAGCAGGAAGGGAGGACAGAGTCCCTTTGACTCTCCCCACATTCTGGTGGGGCTAATCTGCCACTCTTCCGGGTGCCAGCCACTGGGTCAGTCCTTAACTTCCTTCCTTCATTTCTTCCTTCCTTCCTCCCACTATCATTCCTCCCTCCCTTTCCTCCTTCTTTCCACAAACATAGGCATCCAGCTAAATATTCAAGAAAACAAATGGTGCACAGGTCACAGGCTCTGGGTGGCACAGGAGTCTGCTGTAGAAGATAGCAGACACAGGAGGCAGTTGCATGGTGACAGACTCCAGCCCCAGGTGGGCCCGGCAGTGGAGGAGTCACAGGAGGGGCAGCTAGCCACACTCGGTCCTGAGCGTTAGCTTCCCAGAAAAAGTGTAGCCAGAGCTGCGACCTATAGGGGAAAATGTGAGCAACGCCCCAGGTGAAGGAACCAGAGGGGGTGAAAAACTGGAAAATAAAAAAAGCATGTGAGTTCAGGAATTTAAAATACCTTGGGGCTGGAAGTGGTGGCTTAACACCTAAAAAAACTAGCAGTGTGTGATGGTGCATGCCTGTGGTCCCAGGTATTTGGGAGGCTAAGGTGGGAGGATCGCTTGAGCCCAGGAGGTGGAGGCTGCAATGAGCCGTAATAGTGCCACTGCACTCCAGCCTGGGCAACAGAGTGAGACCCTGTTTCAGAAAACAATGGCAACAAAAACAATACTTTGGGCTGGTTGGAGATGAACAAGGTAGCATTTCTGGCTGGAGAGTTTAGCAGGGGCTTCTGTACAAGGGGTCTTGGGGACCCTATTGGGAAGTTTGGGGCTAACCATGAGGACAGTGAGCAGCTTGTGATGAGGTTTAGGCAGTCAATGCGGGGGTCAGACTAGGCTTCAGGACAGTCAGCCTGATACCTAGGGAGGTCTGGGAGCACCAGGCCCAGCGTCAGGGAGGCCCCTGAGCTCCTTCCTGTCTGGTGCTCATCGCCTCTTTATGGGCCACCTGGCTTTGGTTTTGATGTCTTCATCTTGCTTTTAGACCAAAACCGGTTGCTGAATCCATGCCCAGGGCCTGGGACCTGGCTTTGCTCTCTGCTGGCCTCCCCGTGCTTGCCCCCCGAGTCTTTCCCACTTGTCATTTTCAGCTTCCATGCTGTACCCAGGATCCCACCATAGGAAGGAAGCCAGCTCGCTCTGCTACATCGAGTTTTTGCTTCTCTCTTGATTTTCTGCACCGTGCAGACCCACTCGGGGACTGGGGGAGCCTACTGTAGTGAGGGGTCTCATGCCTGACCCTTCTCTCTCCCTGCAGCCCTGCATTGGAGTCCTGGAATATGAGAAGCTGCCAATTCAAGGCCTGACAGCAGGCTTAAGCCAGTGTCTCGAGGCATGGAACTGTGCCTCCAGCTCCATTTATTTTTTGAGTAGGAAATATGAACAATGAATTCAAACTTCTCCTTGGAAGTTCAGATGGCAGGAGGAAAGGCCTGCTGTGCTAACATGGATCAAACGGATGGAGACTTTCGAGTGTAAAATCATTCACCAGCTTCTCCTGATACCCACTGCTCGCACAGACACACATCTCCCTCCTTCCAGGACCATCTTGCCAGGCTCCTGTCTGCTTCCTTTCTCCTGAGACAGGGCAGCGGTCCCTTATCCCTTAACCTTGAGGTGGGCTCTGAAATACCTTGAGATGGCTTCCCAGAGCGGCATGGAGCAAAGCCCACAAGTCGTTTTCCACCTTGCCCAAATCCAGTAATACACGCATTTGGCAGAAACCCCAAACTCCTTTCACACATTCCCACCAAAGCGAGAATAGGAGACTCCGCTCCTTTCTTCCACTTTACCAGCTGTGTGCCCTTGGGCAAGTTTCTTAACTTGGGTGAGTTTCCATTTCTTCATGTCCAAGTAATAATAACCACTTCACTGCAGATCAAGTGTATAACATAAAAAGCAATTCTTAATGCACGGTCTTCTGTTCACCTTGTTGTGACCACAGTGGTTGTCACAAGCACTATTTATTAAGAGAGGGAGACCTAGAAGTGACATTGTGGGTGAACAGCATGTCTCCTATATTTGATGGCATAGGAACCACGCGGCATAAGGGAACGTGCACCAGGTTGGGGGCCCATCTGGGTCCACCATTGACTTGCTCTGTGCAGACATGCCTCTTGAACCTTAAAAGAGACGTAGTAAAAGTCGGCTGGCTCCTGGCTACGTGGCTCTGGGTAAGTGACTTCACATCTCTGAGCCTTAGGTATCTCATCTGCAGTGTAGGCATATTCATGCCACTCCATAGATGACCTGGGATCAATGCATGGTCAGTGCTTGGCATAGAAGCTGGAGTGGAGAAAGCGTTCAGTAAGCTCCAAGGAGCTGGGAGATGTGGTGTTGCTAGGTCTCTACCTGCAGGAGGTGCTTGGGCCCCTGGGAGTTCAGCAGCAGAGTTCTTCTATACCTGTATGCTGGACAGATCTGGTCTGAGCTCTGCATCTGCCTAGGCCTTGTCTGTGCTGGTGCTTGTGTCCCGTCCCAGGGGCCTCCCTCTGGGTAACCACAGTGACCACGAAGCCCTTGCTGGCCTGTCTATGGGGTGGGCTACTCCTTTGTGTGCGTTCTCAGATTTAGGCAGAACAGGCACATGTTTCCCTGCAGGTGAGAACTATGACTAAGCTTCCAGTGGAGTCACCTGCAGAACAACCTGCAGGTGATCTCACACACGCGTGGCATCCCATGGGGAGGAATCCTGGAAACAGCTTGAACCTCTGGCATCCCGCCATCCCGAGGACCATCAGGATTTTAGAGATGCTGTTTATGGTCTTCTGAGTGTGGAGGACCCTTGCTTCTCCCCAGAGTGAGGGAGGAAGCCGAGGACCTTGGGTGAATTTCTTTTACAATTTTGTGTGAATTTCTTAATGTTCAGGTGTCCTTGGCTGAGAAATGGTAGACTAGGTTCATTCCAAGCAGATGACATTATTTGTGTGCATAGAGGGGGATGTGGAAGGCAATTCCAAAAGAGGAATTTTAGTATTCTGAGCTATTGCAGTGTTATTGTTAAAGCACATACATAGCCTATGGTCCTGCAAGAGTAGTATTTTGAAAGGTTTCCTTGTTTTGTTAAAAATCCGTCTTACTGCTTTATTGTTGCAGTATCTTAGCCGAGAGCCATCTTCAGGTGGTAGATAATCAGCCCGGGAGAGCTACGCTGCCCGTCTGTGCCTCATGTGAGGAAGGAAAGGGGCTTGGAGGAGTTTCAGTGGGATGGACCTGCTCGTCTCCCCCAGCACAGAATTGTCATGTGGGTGGGATTTGGTGGTAATAAATCACCTTCAGAGATGGGTGGCAGGACAAGAGCCTCATCTTTCTGTGGTGATTATTCGCATTCAAGGGTTCCAAAAGGTGGCGGGACAGGCCTGACTGCCTTGATCTGAAGAGCCCAGACCAACTCTAAAATGTTTAGACATTGAACTTATGTGGGAGATTGGCTCACGCATGGGTGGTTTAAAACTCCATTCTGGGCCGGGTGCGGTGGGTGACACCTGTAACCCCAGCACTTTGGGAGGCCAAGGAGCGTGGATCACCTGAGGTCAGGAGTTCAAGACCAGCTGGCCAACATGGCAAAACCCTGTCTCTACTAAAAACATAAAAATTAGCCACAGGAAGTGGTGCACACCTATAGTCCCAGCTACTCGGGAGGCTGAGGCAGGAGAATTGCCTGAACCTGGGAGGCGGAGGTTGCGGTGAGCTGAGATCACGCCATTGCACTCCAGCCTGGGTGACAGAGTGAGACTCAGTCTCAAAAAAAAAGAAAAAAAAATCAATTCTGGCTATAATTGCATAGTGAGACACTATGTGTAAATGATACGTGTATCTGCATGCGTGTAGTTTAGTCACTAAATTACTCCACCTGTGTGATGTTAAAATGCAATGTGCACTCTTTCCAGGTGGACAACAATCTCAAATCACATTTGCTGTATCTTATTTGAATCAAGAAGATCCAATTATTAGTTAATAAAATGAATCACCTGTACAGTCCCAATACTGTAGGGTTCACAAGGAATTTTATGTATCCTTTGTTTTCGAAATCAAAGAGCACACGTGTGTTCAAATTACCAAGGAAGGGCCCAAGCTCAGTGAGGTCAAGGACGGCAGACATAGGACAAGGATGCAGGTGTTTTCATTCCTAGTTCAGGGCTTTTGCCAGGATGCCATGAGGTCCATCGGGGGATGGCTTTGTTTAATGATATCCTGGGTCCCTTTTCTGTCTATGATTCCATGAGGGAGGGACAGAGGGTGCACATGTCATGCTGTCAGAGGCAGATGCTCAGTGTGGAGGCTCAGGGGCCGGGGGCTCTTCACGTCTCCAGACCCCACATGTCAAGCCTGCCTGTTAGTTCTGCCGCCTCCCATGGCGTAAGTGTTGGGCTCCTGAAAATGAAGGGGTTACAAGTTCTGTTGTGAGGCCCTATAATAAAGTAATAAAGGAGAGTTAATAAAGGCTTTGCCCCACCTTCTGACCGGATTTTTAGAGAAGAGTACCCCAATGGGAGGGGGAATGGCTGGAATAAGAAAAGGAAGAAGGCGGTGAAACCAGAAGACAGGGATGCGGGCTTCAGGCTGTGTATAGGATGTGGCCACAGTCACAGTGGGATTTCCCGACATCCCCTGGTGAAACCTGCCCCGGCGCTTGGACTAAAAGGACAGTAGTGGTGCACTGAAGAAGACCCTTGCTTGAGCCTTAGATTAATTCACTCATTCCTTCCTCTATTTCATATTTATTGTTCTTCACTGGTTACTAAAGGTGTAAATAGGATGGTTTATGAATACCAGGCCCTGTCCTTGAGGAGCTCAAGGTCTAGTGGGAGAACTATAAATACGTAAGTAAATTATGGCATCAGAGTGACAAGACCCTATGATAGGGTACCCCAAAGTGTCTGAGGGGCAGAGACGTAGAGCAATTGATAATGCCAGGCAGGAATGTGGGGAGAGGGCCAGGAAGGCTTCAGAGTGGGATTGAAATTCAAGCCGATTTGAGTATGAGGAGGGAACAGCTTTGTCATTCGGGGTTACTGCGTCATCTCAGGAAGCTGATTCCTTAGAGATACAGTGGAGATGATCATACTTATCTCAGAAGAAACACCTATGTGGAAAGTGTGAGGATTTGCCAAGAAAAACATCCTGGACCCCCACTGGACCAGGCCTGGTCCTTCTGCCCCTGTCTGCTGGCTGGAGCTCCAGCCCACCACCAGGCACCCTCCTGCCCCTCCTGGGGTTGGCAGAGGGTTCACGTACCTCTGAGTGCCAGCCAGAGAAGAAACTTTCACTGTCCTGGGTCTCCCAGCATCTGTTCCCAGTTTCCCCTGACCACAGGCTGAAGGTGTTTTAGCAAAGACAAGGCAGGTGAATCCTCAAGTTGAAAACAGATCTGGACTGAGGGCAGGATGGGGTGAACACAATCACTACTTTTATTTGTCCTCCCACTGAGGATCATACTCCGGTCTCTCACATGGATGCGGGGGAAGCCAGTCCAGGGAGCACAGCCGAGAGGCAGCCCAGGCTTAGTCAGAGCCACTGACCCTGGGCGAGGCTCCTGCTCTTCAGGGAGCTGCCTTCTGGCCTCTAAGGCCGATCCGCCTGGGCCACTCTGCGGTCACAACTCCAGAAGACAGGAGGCAGGAAGAGGAAGGCTCTACTCTCCTTATCCACAGGGTTGTCTGTGCTGCTGGCCTGTCCCTGTTCCCAAATAGGAGCAGATGCACGACAATACCTCAATAAATATCCCTGTGGATTCAGTCTGAACTTAATTCATTTCCACACACCTGGCGTGAATGGTACCCCGGGCAGGACAGAGACAAATGAGGCACTGAAATCAATGCCACGACATTCAGGCCAGAAGTGTTGGTAACCTGGGCCCCCTGGCTGTCCCCTGCGGTGCCCCGAGCTGCTCCTGTCCTTAGCCCAGTGCCCACCTTCAGAACAGGTGGCCAAAAAAATCCCATCTGTAGGCACTGGCCCGGGGAGTGGGGGGGGGGGGGGGGGGGGGGG
>NW_016803603.1:74441-84457 GCF_001698545.2 Rhinopithecus bieti
CTTAGGCCACTATTGTTTTCCAAGCTTCATTATGAATTTCTTTCCTTCCCCTTCCCCTTCCCCTTCCCTTCCCTTCATGTTTACTTCCGGAAAGCCTCAGCGAACACTCCCAGGCAGCCTGTTTTGTGCTGGGCAATGCCATAGGTACCAGTTTTTTACCATTCCTGACAGGTGCACAAACACTTCCTTTGGAGAAGTTTTACTTAAGAAGGAGATAACGTTTTCCACAATTTAGATCAGCCCAGGACCAGGGTCCACCTTAAAAATATTCAATAATACAGCCCAGGGCCCATGCGAGTGCCCTGCTGGCCGGCCCTGGACTCTGCGGAGGGCTCCCTGGGGGTTCTCACCTGCACCACCCTGGCAGGGAGGAACGGGGTTCCCATCCTCCCCCCACCTCACCTGGTGGAGACCCCGTAGGTCCTCGGGTGAGGCTCTGCTTCCACACCCACAGGCTGCTGTGCTCTGATGGAGTCTGAGATTGAGCCCAGCTCCTTCATTTCATTTCTGAGGAAGATGAGGCCAAGAGAAGGGGCTGCTGTCTAACAGCACCTGCCCAGAAGTCCCATCCTCATGGAACCAGGCTCCAGCCCCCCAGTGCGCCTTCATGTTATTTTGTGTTTCTGGTACACAGATGTGCTGGTGTGGGTTGGTGGCACTCCTGCCTGAGAATGTGCCTGCCTGTTCTGAGGCATGGACGTTTGCTGCGTTTCACTCTGAGTCAAGGCTAATAGGGGCCAATGCCCTTAAGGAAGTCATTCCCTTCAGGAACGGAACAATGGCTCTTCCCTCTAGAGGCATGACAGAGCGCCCTGCAGAGGTGCCTGTGCCTAAGAGACACTTACTCTGTGCATTTCCAGGGCTCTGTCTGATTGTATTTAGAAGAGAGGAAAAGCAAGAGTGAGTTTAGAAGAGGCTGTGAGAGGTCAAAGGCATGATGCCAAATATTCATTGCAACCTGAGCTGGGATTTGAGACTGGGCCCCCAAAGTGCACATTCTAGGGGGCTCTTTGGAGCAGCTCGGCTCATTCAGCAGCACACCGGACTCAGGCAGCGACACAAACAGGGACACAGAGCATCTTCCCAAGCCCCCTGTCAGTCGGGAGAAAGCTTGGCATGTGGTCTCTACCTCTCAGCACGTTTGTTTTTATTATGTTTTACATTCCTTACCTGTAATTAGTATTCACTACACTTGGAATTAGTATTCAACAAATTCAAGCAGGATCCAGAGAAAGGCAAAAGGCAGCTAAGCATTCGGGAATCTCCATGAGCAGGGGCCCTGCCTTGCTCCAATTGCACAGAAATATGTTTTTTAGAAGGAACATAGAAGAATGAATGCTGGCTGATAGGCACACCGAGAACGCCATTTATGAATTGCTAGCCTGGAGGAAATGTGCTTCACCTGATGAGTTTCATTTTTCTTTCATTCCTAAAATGGACCTGCTTGCACCTTATTATACACACTATCAGTTTGTTGTATTAATCAATTGAAATAGCCTAAGAGTAAATGCTTGAAAACAATACAATCCCAACAAAATGTGACCTATTGGTGTTACTGCTTGAGGAGGCATAAAGGGAAAAGGGATAAGGTGCATTACCAGTTGGGTGAATAAGCAGAAGTCTAGTGCTGGGTGTGGTAAGAAAGATGTCATCAGATGGAAAACAGAGCAGCAGACTGGTTGCATTTATGTCCCTCTGAAAATCAGTTTGGAGCTTGGTTTCTGGTCTATTACCATCTCCAGGTAATTAAGAGATATTCCCTTGACTGGGAAAGGAAAGTGGAATATCACGAAATTCTGAAACCCCTTTGAAAAGGCAGTACTTGGGAGGCTGAGGCAGGAGAATGGCGTGAATCCGGGAGGCGGAGCTTGCAGTGAGCTGAGATCTGGCCACTGCACTACAGCCTGGTGACAGAGCGAGACTCCGTCTAAAAAAAAAAAAAAAAAAAAGAAAAGAAAAGGCAGTACATGGAGAAGTAAGGAAGTTAAAAAAAATTATTTTATCAGCTCTTCACCTTTGGTACTAAATTCATTCAACAAATATTTATTGAACACCTACTACAAGCCACACATTCCTTTAAGCCTTTGGGATACTTCAAGATCCCTGCCTTCCAGGAGCTTATATTTTAGATTCCAGATCTGCCATCTGTCTTTGGCTTCTCTTTTCCTTCTTCATCTGTATTTGATACGCAACACCTATTCCAGGGATCAGAGCAAATGTCACGCTTTTTCTCACCAGAATGGCAGAAAAAAAGTCTGCAGGTCCCTTGCTGCATAAGGCAGATGGTATTTCTAATTCCCGGTGGAACATCCCCTATGGATAGAACAGAAGAGAGTTGACATTTAACTCATATAGTGCAGAGAATAGGAGATGACCCCAGCCCACAGCCAAGGATTACTGTATTCTGACAATGCTAAGTACTTTTGGACAAGTCCCAATGTAACCGAACTTTGGCTTCTTAGCTTTAAAACACGAACGATAATTTATATCTGATATGTTGCCAGGAGGATGACAGGGTGTGTTGTATGCATGCTCACCTGGCCCATCTAGGCCCTAAAAAGCCCATGAAGCTCTTAAATCAGGGGGCCTCGAGCCTCCTGGTGAGAGATGTGCACTAGAAGGAAGCAAAGGGAGTTTTGGAAAACAGAAGTGGTCCAGAATGGGACAGGTCTTGGTCTCTAAGGAAATTAGAAGTATTAACCCATTCTCAGCTTATGGCCCAATTTTTAGTTTTATGTCCTACAATGAAAAGGAGGAAATAAAACCTCTCTCCTCACCAGGACTTGTGGGCTTGTAAGTCATGAATGACTACCTGAATTTTTTTATAACAACAGGACATTGTGCAAGAGATGGTTGACAGAAAGATCTTACTTATGTCAGATCTGCAAATGCCACGTGCAATGACTTTAAACAGCAGCGGCAGCAGCAACAACAACAACAACAACAACACAGTGTTGGTCTTGCGTGATTATGAAAACACTCTTGCACAACATCCAACCTCCAAACGGGGTCTAATCTCTGAGTCTGTATCACTGCAGCCCTGTCACAGCCTGGAGCAGAGAGCAAAGTGAAGAAAGTGGGGGGTCCATCTTTAGTCAAGACAGAAGAGCCCCCAGCCTGGAAGCGTGGAGACCTGGATTCTGGTCTTACGTCTTCCAATATCTCATTATGTCTCCCTAGACAACTCATTTAACTGGTTACACTTCAGCTTGCCCATCTGTAAAATGAGGTATATGAGCAAGCAGGGGGACTATTATAAGTTTGAAGACCTACTATGCCCATAATTATTCATTGCACAGTGGTAAATTAACACTTTCTCTGGACTTTGGTTTTCTTTTTGTAGACTATGCGGCTGCTATAGATGATCTCTGATTCCCTTCCAGCTCTGACATTTGTATGACTGTAACTTCCTTCTGAAAACTTTTCTCAGACTGCAGTGAGTGCTTCTCACTTGTATCACAGCAAACATACCCATTTGTCTTGTGTCAAGATCCTTGTAACACTTATTTAGCTTTTAAAAATAACTTCACAGGGGAGACCAAAATTGTCCAAGGCTGAGCCCCCCTGTGGCCCACCTGCACTCACTAACCACATACAGACACACCTCCACGCTGTCCACACAGACACACACATAAATGGAATTCCTGCACGACCTTCCCCAGGGCTAACTAGGAGACATTTACCTGAGTTTGTTTGGACCAAACAGAAGAGAACAGCAAATAGAAAAAAGACCTTCATGTTTTAAGGTCGTTGAACCTCCCTGCCCTCTCGTGAAGGAGAGCAAATATGATGAATGACAGAATGAAATCGAGCGGAGAAGACACAAAGTGGGACATTTATAGGTTTTTGGGAATACTGATCAGAATGAGCATATTTATCTGCTCTACTGAGTAAGGCTGTGGGCAGAGGTTACTGACTACTCTTCCCTTTCTGCCTAAAAATAGACTGGCTTCCTGATATTCAGAGAAGCAGGGATCTACCAAGAATTCCATATACGGATGTTGAAGAGGAAAGTGAACCAACATTGAGGTGTGGCTACTGAGTGCCAAGCGCTGTGCTAGGTGCTAGAGACATGGTTGTGTAAAGATGTATTTTCTGCCTTCAGAAAGCTGCGGTGTCCACCACAGTTGAGCCGATAAATAGCTTATTTCCCAGCAACATGACTCCCACCTACCAACAGAAACATAGGCCCATGTGCATCAGGAGACATGTGCATGAACGTTCACTGTAGCACAGTTCCTTGCAGCCAAGAGAATGCAACCAAATAGTGTATTATGACAACAATAAAACACATAATGTATTTCCACACCACAACAAGAATAGAAAAACAAGGAGATGCGTACAACAACGTGAATGAACCTCACAAACGCTATGCTGAAAGAAAAAAAAAAAACAGAGACAATGTACCACATTATTCCACAAATTTGGCAAAATTCATCTATTTGTGAAAAGCCAGGATGTTGTCTACTCTGGGGGAAGAGGACAGGGTCTTCTCTCTTTGATGAAGTTATCCCCTGTTGGAGGTGACAGTCTAGTGAGGAATGCAGAGAGTCCCTGGGGACTGCAGGGCTGTGTCATCCTGGGCTGGATGCCCGGGGTTGTGAAAACAGAGTCTGCAAGGACACGATTTTTTGTGTGGGTTTATGTAACGTGTGGTATTAAAACACACAGTTGATGAAGCTGCGCATTTTGCCCCTATTTGATTTTAGTCCCAGGGTCACTTAGATTTATTTTCCTTAAAATTCTCTTAAGCATAAGGGGAAAGTGAAAAGGATGTCTTCTATCCCCCTGGGCTTCATAACAATTGCTATTAGCTTCTTATTCATCCTTCCAGAGGTGTCCCACATATACAGAAGCAGAGATGAATCCACACCCCATTTTTATGTAGGCAATAACAGACTCTAGATATTATTCTGGCCTTGCCTATATGAATATCTTGCAGAGCTTTGTTATTCTTCAGAGCATCTTCATCATGTTTCTGCAAGCTGTCTTCTGCCTTCTTTAACCTCTGTACAACAACCATATCTCACCATGAATCTTACCTAAACATGGATTTCGAAAAAGAGACATCAAGCAGTGGCCTTGGACTTTCTGCATGGGTGAACAGTGCGAGCATGCCAAAGAGGCAGAGGCTAGGTGTTCATTTTGAACTTTCCATCTCTGGAGAGATTAAGCAGGACAACGTGCCCTGGCAGGGGTTCTGTGATTCACAGACCTTTCTGTACCTTGCAAAAGCACCTTTGAAGTTAGGACTTTAGGGGAAATTGGGCACTCCAAGCTGCTTTTGACCCTCTGCCAAAAAGAAAAAAAAAAAGGTTACCTTAAATGTTAGCCATGTACTAAGTAATTGTAAAATAGTTATGAATATTTGTGAGGGTCCAGCTCAGTACATTAAAAAATTGATTAAAATGTGAAATTCTTTCTCTGTGGAGCATTTGTTCTGAAGATATCTCTGAAATCACTCATTTAAAAAAAAAAAGAAAAGCAGTTTCATTTGCCCCTTAGGGAAATTGGCTTCCACACCAAAATGATACCCTAACTTCAAGGATCCCAAGGAATAATGATAATTCTGAATGTATCCTGTGCATGGACAAAGTGGCTGTACGATACATGAATAATTGTTTGATAAAAACACTGAGTGTGTATATTCAAAAATTTGAGTCATTTTTTAAAAGTCACTAAGATGACTTATAGATAAAACAATAAAATGCATATTTTATACTTTATATTCATTCTTTCTATTTATACTACACCTTATTTGGAAAGGATCCAAGGTAAAGCTGGATGGCATATTTTTTCTAGCCGTACAGTCACTAATCAAATCATTGTGAAATTATAGTTTAGAAAATTTCTGTATAGTTTGGAAACAATAGACTATGTTGGAAAATAAACTCATTTGGGGGAGAAATAAATTAATAATATCAAATTTTATCACATACCTTCTCCTCCAGACTTGAATCAATTTCCAAATCACAGATCCAGAAAGCAAATCCCCAAGGAACTATTTCGTGGATAATTCTGAAGAATAAGGCATATCATTTCAAATGAATCAAAATAGAAAATCAACCTTATTGGCTAATTTTGTTAATATCTGGTCATAGGCTCATAGGTTCATCTAATTGCAGAGTTGAAAGGAAATAGAGTTCAATTTGTCTCTACATACAAGATAATTATTCTGATGCGCATCATACTCAGGAATGGAAAAGAAGAGTGTAAGGAGAAGAGAGGAAAAATACATTTGGGTTTGCAAACACTTGAAAGTAGAAAAAATGCTTGTATATTTTAAAAAATCTTGATACAATTCAACAACAAAAAGGCAAACAACACATTTAAAAATGGACGAAGGACTTAAATAGATTTTCCAAAGAAGAAATTCAAATGGCCAGCAAGCACACGAAAGATGCTCAATGTCATTAGTCATTAGAAAAATGCAAATCAAAACCACAATGAGATATCACTTCACATCTACTAGGATGGTCATAAAAAAAAAATAAAACTTCAGAAGCAGTGGCTCACACCTGTAATCCCAGCACTTTGAGAGGCCAAGGTGGGCGGATCACAAGGTCAGGAGTTCCAGACCAGCATATCCAGTATGGTGAAACCCTGTCTCTACTAAAAATACAAAACTTAGCGAGGCAATTAGCCGGGCGTGGTGGTAGGCACCTGTAGTCCCAGATACTCGGGAGACTGAGGCAGGAGAATCGCTTGAACCCCGGAGGCGGAAGTTGCAGTGAGCCGAGATGGCGCCACTGCACTCTAGCCTGGGCGACAGAGCGAGACTCCGTCTCAAAACGAAACAAAACAAAACAAAATTTCCGAAAACAGCAAGCGTTGGTGAGGATGTGGAGCAATTGTAACCTTCATATGTTGCTGGTGGGAATGTACAGTGGTGCAGCTGCTGTGGAAAAGTCTGGCATTTCCTCAGGAAGTTAAACAACATGAGTTCCCAATATGGCGTAGCAATTCGACTCCTAGGTGTATACATACAAGCAGTGAAAATAGGTGTTCAAACAACAGCTTGTACATGAGTGTAGTGTTCATAGTAGAATTAGTCACAACTGTCAATGGTGGAAGCAATGCAAATGTGCATCAGTTGATGAATGCATAAGCAAAGTGTGGCACGTCCATACAATGCAATATTATTTGGTCACAAAAGGAAAAGAAGTACTGCCACATTCTCCAATATGGAGGAACCTTGAAAATCTCAGATTAAGTAAAATAGGCTAGGCACAAAATACCACATATTGTATAATTTAATATATATGAAATGTGTACAGCTGGCAAATCCAGTGGCTGCTTACTGGTGTCTCCTTTCGGGATGATGAAAAAGCTAGCTGGGGATTCTCCCCACTTGTTTATCCTCATGGACAATGCTAATGTTACTCCTCTTGTCCAGAGATTTTTTTTTTTTTTTTTTTTGGTCTTTCAAGAAAGAGGCAGGGTTTGTGTTAATGAATTTAATCTCTCTTTATGAAGGCAGACTAACTTTCCATTTTGGTCTTATTATTTGTTTCCATTTTGGTCTTATCAACTAAGGGAGATTCCCTGGGTGCAGAAGGTCATTTTCCATGACCCAAAGAGGTAAGAATAAGCCAGGTGAGAGCAGGTCAACCCTGCAGGGTTGCAGTGACCACCACATGTAGGGACAGGAAGCAAAGATTAGAAGTGACCATTATTTATGTCATGCGAGGTGCAATGGGGTAGAATTGACTGAGCCTGCCCACCGGTCCCTTGCCCTGCAGACCTCAGGCATTGAGGAGAAGACAGGTTTCCTGATGACAGAGACGCTCTGGGCAATGGATGAGTCAGAAGGATCAAATCCCAGGGAAGGCTACTGGGGTGCAGGGGAGGGAAAGACACTGGGCGGAAGGTGGGTGTGCAGAGCGGAATACAAGGCAGTCAGGTGTGCTGCAGTGGGTTCTGAGACAGCCTCCAGCAAGCACCTGTCTAAGGACCTCTTCCCACTGCGGTACAGCTGGTGGCCATAAAACGTCAGCAGGGCTCCGGGGCCTGTACTAAAAAGCTGCCGTGAGAAGAACAAAGAATGCATAACTAATGGAATTGATGACTCAGGACTGACCTTGAGAACCCGTTATATTTATTCAGTTGTCTCCAAGCAGGATGGCAAATTATTTTTTTTAATGACTGTAATTTTTATTTATTTTTATTTTATTTTACTTTAAATTCTGGGATACATGTGCAGAACGTGCAAGTTTGTTACATAGATATGCACGTGCCATGGTGGTTTGCTGCACCTATCAACCTGTCATCTATGTTCTAACCCCGCATGCATTAGGTATTTATCCTAATGCTCTCCCTCCCCTTGTTCCCAACCCAGCACTGCAAATATTATAATACCAAAGAATGAGAGGCAAATAAAATCAGTTTCTACCTCTCTTTTATGAATCCCAGATAGGCTCCAAAATCTCTCTGGGTAATATGCTTTAATGTCATATCATCTTTTTAAAAATTTTTTATTTATTTTTTACTCACCACTATACAAACAAGGAGTCTTATCATCTTACTGCCCAGGAAGTGCTTTCTTATGTTAAATCTGTGAGTTTCTGGGTGCAACTTAAGTCTACAACAGAATGTCTTTGCCTATAATTAAGGGATATATTTGTAAACACATATATACTTATTTTTAGGCACATTAATTTTGTTCTTACAAATGTATATTTAAATTTTAAGAGTAATTCAATAACTTGGTGGTATTTTTAAAGGTATAAATGTCTAAAATCGCCAACAATTTTAACATTAGAAGCTTTATTGTTTTTGAACATACTTCTCACAGTTAATTTTATATCGAATATGTGAACATTGGTATCATAATTTTGACAGATACGTATTTTGAAAATGTTATGCATTTTAATGGTTTTCACTGTGTTATATTTATGATACCTAAGGAATATGTAATATCTCTGAGTAGATGTATTATACTTTGCTGATACAGTGCTCTATTTTGAATATTTTAGAGTTTTTTAGGTTTCTCAATTTTTTTTATTTCCTAGGATAATTTCTGAGCAGAATAACTGAAACAATGGGAATAAGTATTTTATGTCTTACATACATATTAAGATTTCTTTACGAAGAGGTTATTTAAATTACCACTGCTTCTGATTTTGTATGTAAGTACTAGTTTCACATACTTTCATTATCGCTGGGTGTCAGCCCCGTGTGAGTGTGCCCGTATGTAAGTTGATTAAGGAACATCTTTGTTCAGAAAAAAAGCCTGGAAAGGTGTCATGTAAAGGGCTCTGTGTACCTAGCTTTTTCCTTTGCTGAGCCCTGGGATCCTGATTGTTACCCAGATACTTGTATTTAGGTTGGTGCAAAACTAATCGTGGTTTTGACCATTATTTTCAATGACAAAAACTGCAATTAGTTTTGTAGCAACTTCATAAATAACAATATTTGCAGGAATTTTTAATTTATGGGAATTAAAGAAAGCTGCAAAGAGAATAATGAGCTCAAAGTGTTGTGCTGTGCAGTTTATTATTAATTAACTTGAGTTTAAAGTAATTACCACTGATGAAGATTTTACAGACAGGTTAGGCAAATATCATTATTTCTTCCCTATGTATTTATTAAAGATATCCATGAAACTTCTTTTAAGTAGAGATACTCTACAGAAAATTTTAAGACAAACAGCAGATTCTACCCACATTGATTCTTTGCCACCTCTCAAGCCTACCCTACCAAAGCAATCCTCCACAGCTGGTCTGAGTGAGCAAGTAGATGTTAGCAGTCAGTGTAAAACTAGCAGAAGTGAAATCAGCACTTTTAAAAACTGGAAGAGACTTAACTGAACTGGAATATGTGCTATGTCAATGGAAAAATACAGTTTTAAAAAATCAATGTGTATTCCTAATGAGATTTGAGAAACTATGGTCAGCAAAATGAGAATTAGGTCCCATGAGAAAGTCACACGTTGAGAAAGAAAGACTACTTGCAAATATAAGACTCTTCAAAAATAAATAAAAATCTAATGACTGAACCTCAAAATCCAAAATAGC
>NW_016803603.1:84774-107446 GCF_001698545.2 Rhinopithecus bieti
AAAAAAAAAAAAAAAAAAAAAAAAAAAAAAAAAAAAGAAGGGCTCTACAGAAAGAGAAACTGATATAAAAATAAATATCTGCAAAGTAGAGAACAAAAGGGAAAAGCATGAAAATTATGGTTGAAAGATAATGAGAGGATATTTCAAGGATAACTGGGGTTTAAGCAGGAGGCATTCCAGAGAAAAGGAAGAGAATTGATGGAGGAAATAATATGTAAGGTTAGATATAAAAGGAGCACATATACATGGATAAGAATAAAGTAGTAACCGGGCCGGGCACAGTGGTTCACGCCTGTAATCCCAGCACTCTGGGAGGCTGAGGTGGGCAGATCACCTGAGGTCAGGAGTTCAAGACCAGCCGGCAACAGGGAGAAACCCCATCTCTACTAGAAATACAAAATTAGCTGGGTGTGGTGGTGCACACCTGTAATCCCAGCTACTTAGGTAGGCTGAGGCAGGAGAATCGCTTGAACCCAGGAGGCAGAGGTTGCGGTGAGCTGAAATAGTGCCATTGCACTCCAGCCTGGGCAATAAGAGTGAAACTCCATCCAAAAATAAATAAATAAATACATAAATAAATAAATAAATAAATAAAGTGTAACCCAATAAATTATTAAATTTTACAGAAGAGAAAATGATCAATAAACAAATGAAAAAATGCTCTACTACACAGTAATCAAGGATGTGCCAGACTGACGTCTGCAAGATGGTGGAATCAGAGGCTCCAGCCTTTCCTTCCTTTCACAGATACACCAAAGAAATAGCAACACACAGATCAGTTCTTGCTGAGAGAAAGCCAAAGACTAGTTGAAAGACTACTACACATCAAGCAACTGAGAAAATATTCATGTGAAAGAGGTGGGAAGAGCTGAGGCACACTCCCAGCATAATCCCTATCCCAGGCATAGCACCTTACAATTAATCGGTAAGGAAGTCCCAACTCCTAGCTTCTACCTGAAGACTGAAGGCTTTGGACCACACATATAGTACCCTGACTTTTATGCTTCCCACCCAGGGATTTGGCTCCTAAATCGCCCAGCTTGGGGTTGATAGATCTGGCATCTGCAGGTCTCCCTAAACCACAGATGCCAAAGAGATGGTTGGACACAGATTTGCAAGCACTTTTGGCAGCTGTCTCCCTGGGCTCGGGCCAGAGCAGGCAGGCAAATGCCCACCTCCCGGCTTCTACCTGCAAGGGCTTTATCTACCCATTTTCCCATCTGCTGCCTGAGGGTTGACTTCTGGGTCTGCATCTGGGAGCCAAAGGGGCAGGGTAAACAGTAGACCTGTGGGAGCCTGAACAGAGGTATAGATAGGCACTGTGCCTGCTCCTCCCCACTAGCTCCAGCAAAACATCCAGGTCTCCAACTTCTCCCTAGAAGGAGAATACATCAAGCATAGTTTTATAGCTGCCACCTGGGGGACTGGCTCCTAAATCACTTATCTCTGGAAGTGAATGTGAGGCAGGAGAATTGCAGAGGAAACTGGAAGTTGGATAAAGGGCAGAACGAATAAAAGCAGAAACAGAAGCAAGGTGAAGGGGTGGGTGAGCAAGAAGCAATATAAGAGGCAGAAGTGAAGCAGCCAAAACAAAAAGTAAGATAAAGAAGAGAGCAAGGACCCCATGGCCAGCAAGATCCAGACCAAACCAGCAAGGGGCAGCTCTTCAGAGATAGGCATGCGCGTTAAAGAGAAAAAGTATCCTTAACAGGACCCCGTATGATAATCAGCTCATTAAAGCGCATGCATATGGATTGCATATCATGCATGTACTTAAAATTATAGGCTGGAGACAACACACAAGCCCGCAGAGGCTAAAGTAACTAAGCAACACACCTATCAATCAAAAGGCAAGCACCGCCTAAAGACAAGGCAGCCTTGCCAACAGAAGGAAAAAAAAACACAAAAAAAGACCCAAGTACACCGAAGTCATGCTGATCCCACTTGGCAGAAGTCAGCCCACTCTCCCCTCTCCGGCAGTGTAATACTGTGCTTCACACACTTTTGCTGCTTGCTTTGCTCTTTGAGTATCACATCCAATTCTTTGTTCAGGACACCAAAAGCCTGGAAATGCACAGCACCATCGGGTCATAGATGGGGCTCTGCGTTTTGTGTCTTCTAAGGCCACGAAAAACAAACGGGTAGTTTTAAAGGGGCACAAGAGGACTTCCAGTGGGTATTCTTCCAGGTTTAGCACAAAGAGAACAGGCCGTAACTCCCAGCTCCCAGTTTCTCCCCGGAAGGCATTTGCCTGCACACTCTCAGCCGCTGCTAGAGAACAGGGCTTGGAACCGGCCTGCATGTAGTTGCTGATGGGGCTGAGGGAGAATGGGTTTGACCACACACCTAACATCCTGACTACATTCCACAGTACTGAGAACAGAATGGACTCCATTGCACAGACCTAGAATAGAAGTAGGTGTTCAAAAATGGTTTTTAAATAAAATAACAAATTATTTGAATTCTTTCCAATGAAAGTTTATTATATCCACATTTACTAGCACAAATTGTGTGAGTTTGAAAATTCTGTTCGTGTCAAGCTATGTCGTCTTCTTTAAGATCACGGGTAGCATTTTTGTCATTTATTTTGCCACAAGAAAATATTTGAAAATATTTTGCCACAAGAAAATATTTGTCTGGCACAAGTGGCAATACCTCCGCTCCCCGCTGCTCAGACACTTCCGCAAAAAACCTGCACCTGAATGGACAGCGTGGCTCAGGAGAACAGGTAAGTGGCAGCGCTTTGTTTCTCTATCAGCGACATCGGTTTTAATGTAAACAGCACGCGTCTTTCTTTTTAGAGCAGTAGCCTACTTGCGTTTCCAGGTAATTACAGTATTCTTGACAGAAGCCTTCACTTCTCTTGCAGTCGACAATTTTTAAATCTGATGCAACTTCTGCATTAAAAAAAAAAAAAAAAAAATCCAACATTAGCTTCTTAAGACCATCTCCAGAATCAAACTGTGGTCATTTCAGCCCTGAGGGACAGGGTGGGGTGGCATGGATATGAAACAGCTGTCCATAGTTAATAGCGTCAAGTTCCAAACTAAAACATCAGCTCCAGGTGTATAGCTCTTCCCCGCTAAATCTCCTCTAACCAAAGGAAGGAATAATCCTGTCTCATAGGAATACTGTTAGACTAAATAACACCTGCCTGCTATTGCACCTGTTTATAGTTGTTGTGCAATAATCGAGTTTTCTTTTTCCCTTCCCTTGGGAGGAGATCCAGATGAATGAGTCCTTTGGAACTGAGGGCCAATTAGAAAGGGATGGGAGGTTGGGTAGGATGCTGCAGGTGTCAAATTCGGCAGGACTTTATTTGCTGGACGTCACAGCAATTTGCCAACACCCTCCTGTCTTTCTTACTCTTGCTCACTGAGCTGCTAACCTAGTTCTCCCTGTCTTACGATCAGCAATGAGCTTGGGGTTAAAGAAGCATCTTGGAAACTACAGGCTCCTCCAGGCGCTTCTGGATTTGTAACTGGTCCTGTCCGGGGGTTTGGGGGCTGACCAGAAGCCTGGCCCTTCTGGAAGAGTCCAGAAGGGTGGCTGGAGACTCAATTGTCCCTTGAAATTTCCTGCTACCCCCTCGCCTGAGTAGACTGACAATACAGTCTATTCTCTGCCCCTATCCTCGGGAAGCATTTTCCAGACTGCAATGGACACCTGGCACTTAGCAGGTATTCAGTAAATTCCTGTGGGGTGGAACGACCTCCAAAGCTAACGGCATGGGGTTGCAACCCGGTAGGAAGCCACGTTTCCACCAGTGTCTCCTCTGGCTCCTGTTCTTGGAGGAAGTCAGCAATTAGATGTGGCCTCAGATAATTTGCCTTTTGGCCCCTCAAAACTTCCATGTTCCACGAGGCCCTCAGTGATCCAGCCCCAGGGGAAGCTGTGAGACCCCATGGCCTCCCTGACTGGCAGGGCAGCCCAACGCACCCATACCATGTCTTCCTCAAACAATGACTGCTCACCCACCCCGACCAGCACAGACACCTTCCCATCTATTTGTTCCCTTTACATCTCTCCAGTGGATGCACTTGTTTGCCGTGTTGGTCCCCGACTCACCTTGGTAAGGGGGGATGCGCCGTATTATGAGGTCCCGTTTCACTGGGTGGTGTAGCAGCTGAGACCCGTTTGTGCCTTGCCCAGTGGCTCCTTCCCAGAGTTCTCTGAGAGCCTCAGTGGCTGAGTGGTTAACATGTGTGGCTTGGGACAATCCTGTGCAAGTGGAAACACATGGCTGAGGATGCTCTGAGGCCTCCGCCTGGAAGACCCATCAGCATGAGGTATCTACACTCTACCAGGTGCGTGAGTGTGGGTGACTGGGTGGGGGAGTTGGGAGGGATGCTAGTGTTCCATGTGTGTGCACATTTGTGCACATGTGTTGTATGCACCTGTGTGTAGAGAGAGGAAAAGGTGAATGACGTGTAAGAAATGTATGCCCTGAGCAGTGAGTCTGAGCACCTCCTCAAAGCCAGCACAGCCAGAGAATTTATTTCAAGTGTCACTAATGCAGTTGTTAAGATTCCCTAAAATGTAATATTCTTCTCTGTAAGGGAAAGGGGAATGTTAAAAGGACAAGAAAATGGAGTCGGGGTGGGACCCTCTCCCCTGGGAAGCAAGTGCCATCAGCCAATTCAGAGTGCCAATGAACCCAGTTCAGAGACCCAAAGCTCCACCAGGAATGTGTGCTCCCAGGACTTTGTCTCTTCCTGCCCAGCCTGAACTCCCATACCCCAGATGACCATTGCAGAGAGATTCTAGCACCCATGCCTGGGTCACTTTTCCATTTTACCTGGAAACAGCACAGCCACAAGGAGAAGGCTGGTGAAGAACGGGAGCAATTGTTGCCTCATATCTGCCAAGAGGACTGCAAGCCAGAAAGCACCCCGGGTGGGTGGGCAGGCAGCAGGGCTCCTTTGATGGAGTGGGGCTGTGTGTGTGGGCCCGGAGTGTGGGAAGAGCGACGCCCCAGAATGACTTCTCATTCTCAAAGGACAATGTGGACGTGCTACTATCCCACTGCTGGCGGAACAAATACTTGAGCCACGTATTTCAGGAAGTAATTAATATGACTGAATGCCTTGGATGGGTTTGGTGAATAAGGAAGAACAGAGAGAGAGTAAGGAAGAACAGAGAGAGAGTAAGGAAGAACAGAGAGAGAGTAAGGAAGAACAGAGAGAGAGTAAGGAAGAACAGAGAGAGAGTAACAGAAAGATTAAAGCATGGAGGGGCAGAACAAACATGAATTAACATAAAGTTGCCAATGTTCTCAAATGCTTCTCAAAAGCCCCCTGATGTTCATGAGAACAGGGACATAAATAAACTGCCATGTTGATTCTATCCTGTCTGCCAAACGTTTTTATTTTAGTGTTAAAAAATCATGCATAAGACATACAACAAAACCAGTAGGACCTGGTTTTACAAACTCTCCCTTCCTGAAGTTATACAGAGAGTTCCAAGGCTGCTCAAAATGTCATTTTCTTGTTCCTCTCCTCCCTGAGTCTCTCTCTCCCGTTTCTTGGTCCCCTCCACTTTTCCTTCCTCGCTTTGGACCCCCTTCCTTTCTATTTTAACTTAAATTTGAGTTGTCTTGATTTTTTTCTCCCCTTTCTATTCTCTTTACCCCCAGACACCTCCTGTTGATGTCACTGGGTCCAATTCAATTCTTTAAAAAAAATCTATGTTTGAGCCTTGGTTTTCTCCTCTCATAATATCCAAGCAGAGGGCTTGTCTTCCCTTCTCCTTCATCTCTTTAAACATTTTAACCAAGTGTGTGTGTTTCTTATTTGGCTGCATGAGCTCAGACATACATGTAACCCAGACAGGCTGCTCTGGACTTAACTAAAGGGATGAAGGCTTTGGTTGAAGAGTTTTGTATTCACCTAATATCCAATATAACATCAGTGATATCTGGAAAAGATAGTACTTTTCTCATATGTCTCATTTGCATGTACATTTTAATCCAGACAGAAAACAACTTAGGTCATTTGTGTAAATAAAAATACTTATTCTCTACCTGGAGAAAGCTGGAAGCAAATGGAGAAAGAGGCAGCAATGACAATAGAGACCTGGGCACCCAGGGAAGCACCAACGAAGGACAGAAGGTTTGCAGCTGCAGACAAGTGCACACAGCAGCTGCCCCGGCAGCACAATGCGGAGGCCACTATCTTTTGGGTCTCAGGACAGATTCTCCACTGCAAAGCACGAGGTGCTGGTCAGGGAGAGCAGAAGCATCATTCACATCCTTTCACTTTAAGGAATTAGGAAGTCTTCCAATTCCAGGAGCACAAGGGGACATTGCGGAGACAGGGGACAACTGGCCCATGATAAGTTTCTTTAATCACTTATTGCATCAAATTCTGACAATTGGATGTTGGAAGAACATAGATGGTCAAGAAATGTAGACAGCTGCTGCTACCTCAACCCTAAATGAAGATTTATTCGCTTATCTATGTATTCTGGGTATTTTTTATACTCTAGTTCAATAGCAATTTCTTACAGTTGTATTTGTAATTATTTAAACTTGGAATGTGGATCTTTTATAAAAGTGATCGAAATTTTGGAATATATTGGTAATTTATTTCTACGTATTTTATCTTCTCTACAAAAGGAAAGCAAAAAAAAAAAAAAGGAACCAATTCCACTATTCAGATATTAATAGTAATGAATCATTAATCAAAATCGTGACTCAGGGGGCACTGTTTCAGAATCCAGGCTTTAGAAAGCAAAACAACAGAACTCTAGGATGGCAAGCCAAACCCAGGGCTCTTCAGAGAAGACCACGATGCAAGTCATCAATGACGATGAGATAGCTTTGCTTTCCGCTTGTTATTGTCTCTCTGGCCACCACGGCTGGTGGCGCCAATTAAAGTCTGTAGAAGTCCCTTGCTTTGCTCTATATTTACACTTGGAAGTGCAAGATGGCCTCTCTTGGCAAGGCATCAAATTAAATTTTAAAAGGAGGCAAAAAATAATTTTAGCAGGGGGTCAGCAGTTGGGTCTGTGTTTGTAAGTGTTGTTGGGCAAAATGGCTATGTGGCAGGAGGGGAAATCAAGGTACAAGTCAGATAAATCACCTTCCCAAGGTCACCTGCTGAGCAGTAGAGCTGGGATTCCAGGCTTTGTGTATTTGTACATGCCATGCTGTGCTGCCTCTGAATTGCACTTGAGATGTGGTGTCTAGGCCTGGTCTTGCGTAATATCCTGGCCAATGTTGGGAAAACACTAGTCCCTCTGAACCTTAGTAACAATGCCTAAAAGGGGAGGATGATGACACTTACCATGCCTAATTCAAGAGTTTATGGTGAGGATCAAAGGAGATTATGTGTTAGAAGTATTTTATAAAATATGAAATATGAGAATAATGAAAAGGGTCTAAAACAATATAAGAATAAAATAAATGTCACATTGTCTCATAGCGTGTTCTGTGTGTTGCATTTGGAATGTGACATCCTTGGTGGTGGCTCAGTAGTTTCTTCTTTTCCTGTAATTGTAGTGATGAGATCTAGGGGCTTGACCAGACATACACTCAATTTTCAGCACAATATTTTATAGATGGAATAGAAGCACACATCACCATCTATGCAAGAGGCCTTGGAGGTAAACAACCTGAGGCAGTATGTGGGCTTTCCCGGATCCAGATTCTAATAAAGCAATGCTTAAAAAGGCACTTCTGAAATGCTCAGGGTCACTTGAATACAGATTGACTATTAAATTGTATGAAGGAACAAGTGTTGATTTTTTTCCAGGGATGATAATAGTATTGGGGTTCTATTTTACAAAATGAGTTGTTTCCCCCTGAGTTGCACCTTCTGAAGTATTTTCAAAAGGGCATCTTTGAAATAATTTATTTTTATTTGAGATGATCTAGGAGAGGGTCTTATTAAGGGATGAAATAAGACTACCCACATGTTGAGGCCGAGGGATGGCTATGCGAAGGACCATTACATGGTTTTGACAGAAAGGGCACAATCCAGCCTCAGTTTCCACCCTGAAAAGGTGAGGATGATGCCGCTTACTATGACTAGCAGCTCATACATGGCATTATGTCCTTCTATTAGGAAGCACAGGGTAGCAGGTTGTCTTTCTGGCTTATTTTAATTGCTGTTGACATTCCTTGGCTAGATCCCTGTCTCCCTATGTGTTTGCAAAATGGTGACACTCCTCATTTATTAGCTGGACTACTTTTGAGGAGAGAAACTTTTGACTACCTTAAAATTTGGTTTGGACAGGAAAGGCAGGCAGGCCAAATGTTCATCAGTCCCGTTTCTTTACCAGTTTTCAGGATCAAGAATCCACAGCTCAGCGCAGGGCTGCTCTCTGCTGCCCTCTGCTGCATGGGACTCTCCACAGACACCCACTTGATCAATCCCTTAAGTTCCAGTGGGTTCCCAAGCTTGTCATCACACATCACTTCTTTTGTTTTTCTCCTCAGAGGTCTGTGTTTTGAAATACAGTGTATTCTAAACAAGGCACACTTAACATTGATTTACTTTCCATTTTAATTAACAAAAGACATATACAACTTCTGAGCAAAACTTTTGATCAGAAAAGAAAACCAGCATTATCAGAATAAAATGATGTTTTCTGCAGTTTATAGCTGATTAGGTAGACATATTTTTGGTTCAACTTATGCAGTGTTGAAACTCATGATTAACCTCCAATACTGTTCTCCATTATCACAACCAGAGGGGCTTTCCAGGCTGTATTCTTCTTCAATCTCCTATATTGGCTTTGCATTGAGTGGAAGCTCAGCAAACCTTGTTTGATAACCGAATCCGTGGTTGCAGTGGGGATGCCCTTGCTGCAAGGCCACAGGAAGGAAAGCTACTGAGGTCCTGCTTCCAGCGACTCTAGGGACCAGCACTACTGCGTTTCAGGGTTTTGTACGATTCAGTAAGATCTCATCCCATTTTCTCAAACAGCATGCATAGGAGTTGGGACATCTCCCAATTTCATATTCTTTGCTTCGACATTTCTTCCGGCAGCGGGCAGTCCCATAACCACATATTCTGTCCAATTCAAATTCACTTCTCACTAGATAACAGGATATGACACTGTGATTAATTGCGCACTGGCACCAAAAGGCAAGGCTTTGGCAGAAGGTGTTTTTGGAGGGGGATAGAGAATGCTAGTGCATGGTGGTGGAGGTTTTCCTGCACCTCCATCCTCCTCCACTTTCCTAGACAATCGACTTGACCCTCTGATTCCCAATTTATTTGAAAATACACATCAGTCCATGTCACACCTATTTTCAAAATCCCTACAACAGTTTACTATGGTTTTTTGATTAAATCTCACCAAGCCTCTTACTGGGTCTCCAAAGCAATCATGATCTGATCTTGGGTCACTTTTTCAAACTCATGCTATTCCACTGTGGCCCTCACTCTGTCCATGATACCCTCGCCAGCCTCCCTTCTGTTCCGTGTGAGCTAACTCTTTGCTATCCTAGTACCTTCACGTGCACTGTCCCCTCTGCTGGAAGGTTTTTCTTCCCATACATGGATTCTTTGAACTTTTATGTCTCAACCTTAAGATCCCAATATTGGGCAAATCTTTCTCTGTCCTATTCATGTATTTAAATGCCCCAAAACTATTTTTCTCCCTATGTATTTGTTATTCTTTTACATCACCTATCACAAGTTGTAGCTATATATCTATGTATCTATATAGAGAGAGATAGATAGATACATATATAGAGAGGGAAAGAGAGAGATACATACATACCTAGATATAGATATAGATAAAGATATAGATATGTGTATATGTATGTATATTTTATTCTTTGGTATTCTCAATGGAACTATGACCTCCCGACAATGAGGCCCATGTTTATTTATGTTGCTTACCATTGTGTAACTGGTACCTGGAACATAGCCTGTTTTCCGTGAGAACCTGGTGAGGGAATGATTGCATAGACTAGACAGGAGGAAACTAGAGTGGATGCAAGTAGAGTGGAGGAAACTGGAAAGGAGCAGAATCCGGATTGTTTGGCCCTTGGCCCAGAGCAGTTTTCAGGAGACATGGATTTAGTTTCTCAGTCTCAGGGTGTGCTCTCTGAGGCTGGAAGCAGCTTTGTAAAGCTCATTATCTCACATGCCACACTGATAGGATCTCACAGAGATATCAGGAAAACCCAGAAGCAAGGCTGATGGTAGGGAGGACAGTGTAAGGTGGACGGAGAGAGCCTCGCTGGGGAGAGCTTTGCGTGAGGTTCTCTAGCAAAATCAGCAGGAGCCAGGCTCGAGGGAGGGTGTCAGAGGAACCCTGGGGAGAGGAGAGTCAGAGCTGCAGGTGGACCTCTTTGCAGAGGTCAGGGACCAAGGGTCCTAATTTCACTTGAGCCCTGAGTCCTTCTCCCCTGTTGCATCTGTTCATTTTCCACAAAGCAGCAAGGCAGGAGAACTGAGACGGGCTGCTAATCCTCGCACCAGGGTTTTATGTCTTTCCCTTGTTCTGGTAAAGAGAAGCCTCCTATTTCTGATGCTTAGGTGTCAAGATTCTTTGTCCAGGATGTGGGTGAGGACTAAAAGGAAGTTCGACCAATTCTTGTGTTTGATGGGATATTGAACGGGTTTATATTTGGAGTGGTCCCACAGTGGGTGACGAGGAAAGACTGTTTTGCTGTAACCTTCATTCAAAAGCAAGCCCTTGTGGTCACAGTACAAGGCAATGAAGAAAGGAGTGCGGTGGGCTGCAACGTGTATCATGTTGAGCGAGTATGGAGGTTGGGTAGCAGATATGTGCCTTCTGACGTATCTGTGGCAGGCCACTTTACAACCTGTAGTTATAGGAGGAAAAGGAGGACAGCATGCTTGCTCAGAGAAAACAAAGCTTAGCATTAGGGTAGAAGAAGAATAGACTAGGAAGAGAACACAACCTTTAAAATGTTAGACTGTGAGTTTTAAGCAAGCCCTCACAGACCATCTATTCAGAGATGGGAATTAAGGCTCAGAGAAGGAAAGTGACTAACCTGAGGTCACACAGCAACTTATGTGTCAAAGCTGGAACAAAAACCCAGTTGGTGTGTCTTATAGTCTGAGTAAACAGAATGCGAAAGGGAGAATACAGTCCATACACTGAGGCTGAATAATAAATATATCCTAAGCAATAAATACATTCCAGGGCAGACTACACTACACTAGTTTCTTTCTTGCATAAGCAATTTTCCTTCTCTGCTCTATAGATCCAGAAAATCTTAGGCAGGTCTCAGATCTTAGTTAGTGTAGAAAGTTTATTTTGTCAAGGTTGAGAACACACCTGTGACACAACCTCAGGAGGTCCTGAGGACATGTGTCCGAGGTGGTTTTGATACAGTTTGGTTGCTTTTATACATTTTAGGGAGACACAATACATCAACCAATACATGTAAGATTTACAATTTTTTTTTTTTTTTTTTGAGACAGAGTCTCGCTCTGTCGTCCAGGGTAGAGTGCAATGGCATGATCTCAGCTCACTGCAACCTCCACCTCTCAGATTCAAGCGATTCTCCTGCCTCAGCCTCCCAAGTAGCTGGAATGACAGACATGTACCACCATACCCAGCTAATTTTTGTATTTTTAGTAGAGACAGGGTTTAACCGTGTTGGCCAGGCCAGTCTCGAACTCCTGACCACAAGAGATCCGCAGACCTCAGCCTCACAAAATGCTGAGATTACAGGCATGAGCCACTACACCTGGCTGATTTACATTGGTTTGGTCCAGAAAGGTGGGACAATTCAAAGTGGGGGGCGGTTAGGGGGGCTGCAGTGGTACAGTGGGAGTGTGTGGCAGGTGGCCTTCCAGGCTATAGGTAAATTTAAACATTTTCTGGTTGATGATTGAGTTTGTCTAAAGACCTGGGATCAATAGACAGGAACGTTTGGGTTGCAACAAGAGGTTGTCTTGTGGAGACCAAAGTTGTATCATGCAGTTGAAGCTTTTAGCTAGCAGGCTTCAGAGAGAACAGGCTGTAAAATGTTTCTTATCAGACTTAAAGTCTGTGCTGATGTTCATGCTGGAAAGTATCATGAGGCATGTCCGACCCCCACTTCCTTTCATGGCCTGAACCAGATTAAATTTAACCAGATTAAATTAACCAGATAAAATTTTAAGAGCCCTGGCTGAGGGCCAAACCCTTTGGATGGTTGGGAAGCAGGGTTAGAATTTTATTTTTGGTTTACAGCCCCCATCCCCAGTCCCTGTGGGTATCTGACGGGTTGACAGTGTGTGACAGCCAAACTTACCCAAAGCAGGGGTGGCAGGAGAGGGGGCGGGCAGCGCATGTCATTCAATCTCACCCACTTCTGCCACTTCCCTCCCAAATCCTCTTCCTGCTAAGGGTCTTTCTCAGAATTCGACTACGGAGACCAGTCTGACCCAGTCCTTAGCAGTCAAGTGCAGGTAATGGCAGCCAGCTCTGTGGTGCATTCTTGGGGATCTGGAGGGGTCCCTGACCCAGGCTTTCCATCCCAAGATGTTCTTTGTCTTGGGATCACAGGTTGAAGAAAACCTGTTCTTTGATAAATTGCTACCATATTTTGGCAGATCTGGAACATGCTCATAGCAGAATTTCACAGAAGTGTCTTTGGGAAATGACACGGGGAGAAAGAACAAGGAAGAGTTAACCTAAACAGGTACCCTCTGAAAAAATCATTAACCCATCTGAATCACAGCAGAGGCACAGCCTGGAAGGGGAAAAAGATGGGTGCTGGGTGTCTGTCAAAGCCCCACAAAATCGACTGAGCAGCTTGGAAGAGAAGATCCGATGCCTTCTATGAGTCAAAACAATTGGTTTCGTCCCAGCACTGCTAGTCTTATTAAGCAACTATAAAAATCTTATTTTCTCTCACTTTACTATAGAGAATATTGCTCAGCTTCTTTTACATTTTGAGACTCTGTCTCAAAAGAAAAAAAAAAAAAGAATGTTGCTCAGCTTGTAAAATTAGCTGATGTGCTCTCTCATATCCATTCCAAATAGATAAGAAATATATGCTTCTAGGGACATATAATAATGTAGGAGTCAGAAGATTTCTGACCACTCAGTCCAACTTAAAAATTTGCTTAGCAGAGTTCGAAGGCACCTGCTATTTGTGTGGTCAGTAATTTATATTCTCACCTACTAAAATCACTGCATCCCCTTTAATCCTAATCATCTGACTTCATATGAAAAGTTGCAAAATTTAGGAGGATGAGTAGGTGTGCTTTCTGTGCAGAGTAAAGCTGTTCAGAAGGAGGAGGATGGGGGAAGGCATCTTATTCTACAAAATCAACAATGAATAATTACCGCTGACCTGCAATGGAACAAGCATGGCTAGTGAGTCCTCATCGCTGAGGATTCCATGAGGAATTGTTACTGTGTGTGGCCAGGGGGCCAATGACATCTAGGACTCCTGATCCCTACGTTTCTTTTTCCCTCCTTGAGCTAGTAAGCCTCGTGGCTGTAAGGTGCATACAAGGACTGCCACGTACTGCATTTTACTAATGGACCCAATGAAAACAAAGAGAAAAGGGCTGGGATTGAATAAGGTTACTCCATCCTTCAGGATTTGTTTTCTAAATCAAATGTTTTTCTTCTCCACCTATCATCCCCAGCAACTGTATACATTTCCAGCTGAGAGTCTCTTTTTACCTGGAAGATCTTGATAGAATAGAAGAGAAATGGCTAACAGCAGCACAAGTCTCTGCATAATGCTGGGGCTGCTGGCAAGAAGCAGACGGAAGTCGGAGGGAATCACCCCAGGCAGGAGCGGGGCAGGTGTATTTATGGGCAGAGGCTGTACCTGCTCCTGATTACTGAGGCTTATCAAAAGGCAGCGTTCCGTGGTGAACACTCAGGATTAGCATAGGTCAAGTCCAAGTCACTTCACTTGCTTCCCTGAATCGTTTCTGAAGCAAGAATTGGATTAGATGATTTCTAAGATACCTTCCAGCCTTGACATTCCTCGATTCTGGTGAGAGGACTTTCTCTTCCGTTTCAGTAAGTTTCAGTCAGGAGATTCTTGTTGAAACGGTGGTGTGGGTAATGGAATTGAAGTCCATCACCCCCAAGACCTCTCTGAAGTAAACATTCAAAGAAACATACAATGTCAAGGAGAAGAATGGCATGGAGCGTGGGGAGGCCATAAATGCGTGAGGGTCCCAGCACATTTCTGTGATAGAAAACATGTAGGATGAGGATGACAAGTGACAACAAGAAATACTTGATGGTGGGCACTGTCCAAGGGTGGGATGTGTAACCACAGGGCATCAGGCTGACTTAGGGCTTGGGTGAAAAGGAGGATAAGAGTGAGAAGAGAGGTTAAAAGGAGATGATTTATAGGAATGCTGTGTTTCTAACAATGGCTCCAAATAAAACATAACCTTCCTCTTTAACCTTCCAGACAGCGTATGCCCTGCCCTCAACCCAGGGTATATGCTCCCTGGATTTAACCCCAACCCCACCCCAGGCAAAACATACAGAGCATACGCTCCTGGCATTTACCCTTAGGGAAAACACCAGATAATTTTATTTTAAGAAAAAATAAAATTTTCTTAAAATAAAATAAAACGTTTTAGAGAAAGCAAAAATATCCAATCTTGGAAGCTGACATTCTTGAATAAGCTCTCCTCATTCTAGAACACAGATTAGGCAAAAGCTGACAGACATGCATTGCTTGCACATCCTAAGCAAAATCTAGCAGTCAGTGTGTCTTCCCCAGAGTTCTCACTTAGGGGAGAATGTGATAGAAAACCAGGTCTCCTTACAGGGTAACAGAATAGAATAGAAGATCAGAAATCACAAACTGTGCCAGTTTGGGTGCTCCATGAAGCATATATCAACAGGAATTAGAAAGGAAATAAATGTACTGGGAAATGCCTGTGAAAAATAAAGGGGGGCCAGGTGCAGTGCCTCATACCCGTAAATCCCAGCACTCTGGGAGGCTGAGCGAGGGAGGAGGATCATTTGAGCTCAGGGGTTTGAGTCCATCATGGACAGCATAGAGAGACCCCATCTCTACACAACAAGAAAATTAGCCAGGGATGGTGGTGTGTCCCTGTAGTCCCAGCTATTTGGGAGGCTGAGGCAGGAGGGTCTCTTGAACCCAGAAGTTCGAGGTTGCAGTAAGCTGTGATGGCACTACTGCACTCCAGTGTAGGCAATAGAGCAAAACCCTGTCTCTGAAAAAAAATAAAACAAAAATTCAAAATGAAAAGATGAAGGGGAGAGGGAGCAAGATTGAGTAGGGAAAGTCTTCAGAACATGATGTCAGTTAACACCTGTGAAAAGGTTTGGAGTCAGGGGAGCCTCAGACTGCAGTGCAGAAAATTTCAGCATTGCCAGTGGGGAACCCCAGTGCAAGACTGTCCTACACCAGCAGACATGGCCCAGCTGTAGTCCACAATGTGCTCATTCACTGACTGGAAGCAGTCAGGGCAAGAGTGGTAGCCATGGGAATCCTGCCGCAGGTTACGTAGACGCAGCAGGTGGAGGCAGTCGGATACTCTCCCCACAGCAGACACACAGCAAGCACAAACATGCGGGAGCCATGGGACCCTCCTAGCCTGCCACATGTTAGGCTTTAGTAATTTTTGATGTTGAGCCTCAAGGGAAAAAAGTCAGCTAATATTCAAGGTCATCTATGTGACCAGGATTCTGAAGAAAATTTAAAAATTCTGATGATAATAAATATTCAGTAGCTCTTCAAAAAAAAAAAAAAAAAAAAGAAGAAGAAGAAATTCATATACAGGGACTGAATAACCAAACTTCAAAAGAAATCCTATATCTTCTGAGGAGAAAAAATAAAAGCTTTATTTGCTGAGTATTTCAGAGTTCTGGTTTCGGTAACCACAAGTAAAAAGACTGAAAGTCACTACTTTAATTCTTAAAAAAAAGAAAAGAAAAGAAAGCCAAATAAAAGGAGAAATCAATGACTTTTCTTGAACCCATTAGGCAACTGAGGTCTCAGGGCAAACCCATCACCTGGAAATCTGGAGTCACAGCCGAGATGAGCTAACCTGGAATGGAAGCTCTGAGACCGTAAACTAGCAGGGACACCTACGGTAACTTTGACAACTTGCTGGAGGCTGAACGTGGACATTTAGGAGAGTGAAAAACTACTAGAGACCGTGGTCAAAGCTCTCCCTTCTCAACCCTTGCTTTCCTGGGTTTTAAACCCAGGAAGCCCCCAAGGTTATCATGGTGAAGAGCCAGAATGGAAGCCCTGGTTGCTCTGAAAGACGTGAAGAGTGATACTGTGAAACATGTCCAGAGGATTCCCCATAACAAAAGCCTCCTCCTCTGCAGGAAAAACGATTTTGCTAGAGCCGTATCCCACCTGGAGGGGAAGACGTTTCCCTACTCCAGCCCCATCTGACCTTCCTGTCTCACTTGAGGGATGGGGGTAGCTAAGAAGTTCTTGTGAGTCGGGCATGGTGACTCATGCTTGTAACCCCAGCGTTTTGGGTGGCCGAGGTGGGCGGATCACAAGGTCAGAAGTTCAAGACCAGCCTGCCCAATATGGTGAATCCCCATCTCCACTAAAAAAATTAAAAATCAGCCAGATGTGGTGGTATGCCCCTGTAGTCCCAGCTACTCGGGAGGCTGAGGCAGAAGAATCATTGAATCCCGGAGGAGGAGGTTGCAGTGAGCTTAGATCGTGCCACTATACTCCAGCCTGGTAACAGAGATAAAAAAAAAAAAGTCTCTTGGCGGTCACAGTGCAGGGACATAGGCCCAGGTAAAGATGAGATTTACTTATAAGATTAAAGAATGCTTCCTTTTCCCCTGCCTCTTTTTTGTTTGTCCCTTGCAGCTGTCTGAGACATAAGATCCTTAATATCATGCTCGGTTAGTTCCATTCAGCCATCGCCTCCATTTGCAGGCTGGACCAGGTCCCAGTATCATGTGGATAAATTGACAAAGATCAGGAAGTCATGGATTATATGCTTAAATGAGGATTCTGAATTCCTCAGCAAATTCCTGGAGGTTTTCCTTTGAGTTGGAGAAGTCTTTCACGATTTCTGTCAGTTCGGATTTTGACCAAGACATAAAGGTAATTAAAGAAGGCAGATACAGTTGATCTGAGGACCTAACTTTAGAAGGCATTTTCCTTTCTTCTCATCTTCAGAGTAGAAAGGCAGCTGAGTGAAGAGGTTGGTGGAATCAGAGTAATTAGGCAGAGGAAGAAGAGAGAAAGGAGGAAAAGAAGGCGTATTCAGAGTTGAGTGAGTCAATGTACAATTTTTTATCATCACTGATTAAAAAGCTCTTAATTTGCCTTTTGCAAAGAGTCTTTAAGAAAGGCAAGTTTTGATTTGCTTAGTCTTTTAGAAGCCTCCGCATGCCAAATAAAAAATATGTCATTTTTTTCTGAGGCATTTAAGATCACTTCTCTTTCAATGTAGCTTAAAGATGAATAACTGTTTAGGTTAAAATTTCTTCACTGTGATCACTGTAATTCTAAGTTGTCGTTAGGAAAGTTTACACATTTATTTAGAAAAACACAGGTTCCGGGTTCATAATTTTTATACATGAACGTAGCTAGAGTCCCAGATGGAGAGGTTCCAGACTACTTGGATAAGAATGAACTCATGATTCTTTGTCTTCCCCAAACCCTACCTTCTTAAGACCTTCTGTTGAACCCAGTCGAGTTTCTGTTGGATCCAGACACAGAGAGAAAGCAGTGAGTAAATGGGCTCAGCTGGTAACTCCATCTGGTTACTCATTGTCCCAGGAACCACCATCAGGGCTTCCTTGGGTCCCTCTTCTGACAATAGAACTGTTAAAAAATAAACTTAGGCACACAAAAATCTTAAAGTTTTCTTTTGAGCAGGTATCAATTTAAGAATAGGGCAGGCTCCCAGTCACAAGTCTTCTGGGGCTCAGGCAAAGAGGCATGAGGGAAAAAAAGGCTTTTATAGGGTCAAAATAGAAAAACAGCAAATAAAACATTTAATTGGTTAAAGTGGAGTAAAAGCCTTATACGAATCATTCCAGTTGACAGTCCCTTGTTAGAGGTTAGTTGGTGGTTTCTGATTGGTTAAAGTTTTCTTTTACTATTCTAACTAAGTTGGGTTTTAGTTTGTTTATGTAGAAACCGAGCATGTTGAAACTCCCTCAGTCTCATGGCCTCTCATTTAATTATTTTAACAAGAGAAATATTCTGTGTTCATATATTGGAGAATTTAACGTTAAGATATCAATTATTTACAACTTGATCTATAGATTAAATATAATCCCAATCAAACTTTTAGCAAGATATGTTGTCGATATTTCCAAACCAATTCAAAAGACCTAGGATCGTCAGTACAATACTGAAAAGAACAAGGTTGGTAGGTTGGTGGATGATACGGTTTGGTTGTGTCCCTACCCAAATCTCATCTTGGATTGTTGCCCTCATAATCCCTACGAGTCATGGGAGGGACCTGGTGGAAGGTAATTGAATCATTAGGGTGGGTTTTTTTTCTGTGCTGTTCTCATGATAATGAGTACGTCTCACAAGATCTGATGGTTTTATGAAGGGCAGTTCCCCTGCACACACTGTCTTGCCTGTCACCATGTAAGACATACCTTGCTCCTCCTTTGCCTTCTGCCACAATCGTGAGGCCTCCCCAGCTATGTGGAACCCTGAGTCCATTAAACTTCTTTTTCTCTATAAATTACCCCATCTCAGATATTTCTTTATAGCAGTGTGAAAATGGATTAATACACTGAACTTACACTACCTTATATCAAGACTCACTATAAAACTGCAATGATGAAGGCAGTGTGGGAGTGGTGAAGCAATAAATAAATAGATCAAAGAGATCAATACAACAGAATGGATAGCTCAGAAAAGACCAAAGCAACTGCTGTCTATCAAAGAAGCAAAGGTAATGTAATGGAGGAAGAACAGTCTTCTCAACAAATGATGCTTGAACAATTAGATTTCCCTATGCAAAAGAGAAGGAGAGGGAAAGAGGAGAAGAGGAAGTGCTGAAGTGGGGGAAGAGAGAGGGAGAGAGGGGGAGAAAGAGAGAGAGAGGGAGAGAGAGAGAGAGAGAGAGAGAGAGAGATGCCCTTCGATGGGGGAGTGATTAAACAAACTGTGGTTCATCCATATGCTGGAATACTGCCCAGCAATGAGAAGGAAAGAGCTATTGACACATGCAGCAACCTGGATGAATCCTCAGAAAGTGATGCTGACTGAAAAAAGCCAATCTAATAAGGATAATACATTCCGTTTATATGATATTCCTAAAAGGATAAAATTGTAGAAATGGAGAACAAATCACTTATACAAGGGTTAAGAAGGAGGTGGAGGTGTGAGGGAAGACAGAGTGACTCTGAAAGGGTAACATGAGAAGCCCTCCTGATAATGGAAATGTTATGCATCAGTGTCAATATCCTGGTTGTGATACTGCACTATGGTTTTACAAAGATGTTACTATTGAGGAAAATAGAGTAAAAGATCTGGGTATCTCTCTGTATTATTCTTATTTTTTTGGAACTATATAGGAATCTACAATTATCTCAAAATAGAAAGTGTAACTAAAACATCCTTTTCATAAAAGGGTTATTGATTATAATTGATTATAATAGAATTAAATCTATTGACTTTGAAAAATTAAAGGGGAGGTAAGGCAAGATTTCTGAGCCAGCAGGAAACCAAAACTAACTCTTAAGCATTGGAAACATGACAGGAAATTCTTACTTAAACTGAATAATTGTCTCAGTCCATTCATGCTGCTATAATAAGATCTCTTATACCGGGTGATTTGTAAACAATAGAAATTTATTACTTAGTTTTAGGGGCTGGAAGACCACCTAAAAGATTCGTTATATCCTGAGGACCCAGTTTCTGCTTCCAAGATAGCATCTTGTTGCTCAGCCTTCACATGGCTGAAGAGACAAACTCTGTGTCCTCCCATGGTGTAAGGAGCAAGGCAGCTTCTTTCAACCTCTTTTATAAGGGTGCTAATTCCATTCATGAGGGCAGGGCCCTTCAGGCTTAATCACCTCCTCGAAGGCCTCACCTCTTAATCACCACAGTGGGAGTTAGGCTTCAGCATTAATTTTGGAAGAACACATTCCCACCATAACAGTAATTTTGAGGCTTGGAATCAGAAGGTAAATTGTCAGCCAGTTCCTAGGAAAATAGTAGGCAGTGATTTGGGGAAGAAGATCTAAATCACTGGAGTTACTGAGAATCATAGAGGTGTTTGCGACCCCACTGCCTGTCAGCAAATTTTATCTCAGATTTACGTGGAGAGAACAAGTCTACAGGAAATATTTAACCAGTCCCAATTAAAGACATGGAGTCATGATGATTAATTTAGACAGGTGAGTGTGTGACACACAAAAGTCCTTGATAAACGGACTGCCCATCCATCAATTTCTCGTTCATGTAGCTATTCATGTAAATGTATGCTCATTTATGTGGGCATATGGCACGATGGTAAAAATTTTTAAAAAGTGTGCTCGTTACCTATTCATCTTCTTTCTACCTCACTTTCTCCCTTTTTTTTCTTTTATTTTGTTTACTTCTTTCATCTCAATAGGTTAGTAAGGGCCAACTGACTGAGTACAGGCTAGAGATTTGTTGATTTCTAGTCTCTTCTAGTCCTCTTTTAAGGAAAACATCATATGGCTTTGGGACAATTTCTTTACCCCAGAATGATAGAAAAACAAACCAGGATGGAGGGAGCATCAAGGTCAGGCAGTGTTGTTCTCCTCTCTAAATGAAACACTTGACAAACTGAGCAAAGACAGTCATTTATTTTTATTAAAGTGTCTGCTTACAGTAGAGGCAAGAGTAAAATGAAGCTAGGTTATGTAGGCTTCTCTGGAAACCTAAATCTTCTGCATTAATCTGTAATGTTCCCACATGGCTGGATGATCCGACAGCATTTCAGAGACTTCTGGCAGAGAGAAGTAAGTTCTTCATTTTTCCCACAATTTTTCTTGCATGTCCCTCTAAGTTTGTCGCATTTCTCATCAAAAAATGCATTCTTGGCTACACGAGGGAAGGAGCCATTTGGATTAATTCCCTTTTCAGACACGTGTGTTTACCAGATACAGTTGTATGACTAGTTGGTGAAGATTTTTTCACAAGCTGTCATAGTGCCATATTCTACCGGTAGATGAGATGGTAGGGGACCTAATTTTTATATGATATTTCAGTCTTGTAGTCACACAGGGTAAAATACCAGAAAGAATACATTTGTCTTTCAGCATTTGAGACCAAGCTGTGTAGGAGCTTTGGGAAACCTGAGCTATGGTTCTATGATCGAAATCTGTTGGGGATAATTATCAACTGGTTCCCATAAACACCCGCAGAGGTGGCTACTTTTCCTGGTGCACTCTTAGAGGCTGCTACCTGGTGAGAGTAGAGCAGGAGCTGAGACTGAGGAGCTAGCTCCAGACCAGAGCAAAGGAAGGGATAAAGATACAAGAAGAAAATGAGTTTACTGTGCTAGATGGAAACTTGCTTGGAAGGCTCAACCTAATTTCTCCTCTATATTCCACCAAAGCATCGACTGTGGAAAACTTGTGCTTTAGAGAAGAAGGGTGCAGCATGTTCGGAATGCTTTTCTAAGATTTTCTCAGTTCAGTTTGCATAGAATTCCAGTTCCCACCTTAGGGCTTTATCAGTAGCAGTCTCAAGAGCAACCTGCTTCAAGTTAAGGACAGACAGCACGTCTTACCAGGATCAACATTTTAGAGTTGCCCAATTTGTGTGTACATAATGAAGGCATCAGATGTACAGAGATTGCATTTAATGTCTATAGTATGATGTACATATATTTAATGTCAACATATAAAGGTACCTAATTCACATCTATGTAAAACTTAAGCCAGATGGATTAGTGCTAGCATTATCCAGGATGAGCACATCAGTTCATAAGTGAAAATACTCCATTATTTCAAAGCTCGATGAACTCTAGCTCTCACTGGCAGGGGTCTATGTTCTCTCTGCCCTACTGTAAGGCAGATACTAATATACTATACTATAGACTACAGTGTGGTATTCAGATAAAATCTTTTTGGTTTAGTATAGTATTATAGTATAGCTTAATATATACTGTAAAAATACTAGTATTATAGCATATACTAGTATAAAAGTATATACTATACTATATACTAGTATATAATACTACTAGTAATAATATACTAGTATAATATAGTATCTGGCCAGGCGCAGTGGCTCACACCTGTAATCCCAGCACTTTGGGAGACTGAGGCGGGTGGATCACAAGGTCAGGAGTTCGAGACCAGCCTGACCAACATGGTGAAATCCCATCTCAACTAAAATTACAAAAAATTAGCCGGGCATGGTGGCACGTGCCTGTAATCCCAGCTACTCAGGAGGCTGAGGCAGGAGAATTGCGTGAACCTGGGAGGCAGAGGTTGCAGTGCAGTGAGCCAAGATTGTGCCACTGCACTCCAGCCCAGGCAACAGAGTCTCAAAAAAAAAAAATATATATATATATAGTATATATACTAGCATAATACTATATAGTATATAATACTAGTATAATATTATACTACAATATAATATTACATTACACTATATTATACTATACTGTACTATAATATAATAATATAGTATAATACCATATCATACTAGTAAATAATTATAGTATATACTATGCTATACTATAATACTATACTAAACCAAAAAGGTTTTCTCTAAATTCTATTATAGTATAGTATTATACTATAGTAT